>NC_133334.1:33846303-34148197 GCF_042186555.1 Aquarana catesbeiana | reverse complement strand
CCTCTCTCTCTCATATACATCTCTCTCTCTCTCATATAGCTCTCTCTCTCTCTCTCTCATATACATCTCTCTCTCTCTCTCTCTCATCTCTCTCTTTCTCTTATACATCTCTCTCTCTCTCTCTCTCTCTCTCTCTCTCTCTCTCTCTCTCATATACATCTATCTCTCCATTTCTGTCTACCCCAATTCTATGCATAAGCACACACACATACAATCAAATATTAATTTAATACACGCTTACGTAAATATTAATTATGTAATTCTTAAGTTTTTTTTATTCTTATTCTTTTTTTTTTACATATTCCATGAACTTTACAAAAAATGACACAACTTTATTAACTCTGGAGCCACGATGGGACATGCTAACATTTGTATTTTCACAGCCGCCAGCAATCAATGGACTGGTTAAAGCAAACTAACAAAATGTGTTCCATCTAATTTATGACTGGTATTTATGTAGCGCCAACAATTTACGCAACACTTTAAATATAAGTCCCTGCCCCCAAGGAGCTTAGAATCGAAGGTCCTTATCTCACATACATACATACACACATAAGTGCCTCTAGTCAGTTCCAGTTATGTCGGTTATGTTATATTCTGCACCAAAATCCACAACTTTTCAGGTGCCGAATAATGAGCACATGGACCATGTTGAATAAAGCAGTGCAAAGTGAGCCAACCAATCAGAGGTCACATCCTTTCCTTTTACACCAACCAGAACAATGAATGAGAAGGTCTAGTTGGTTGCTGCTCGTTACTTCCCTTTGCTATTACATTCCTCTTATTATATCAGCCTTGCTGGGCAATCATACACACTTTTATGTTCTTCCCCACTCCAAAAAAAAATAAAAAATAAAACAATTCCAAGAGCATTTACTAGGACAAACCTACATCCAATGTATTTTTTTTGGATAGTCAATCTGAAGTGGATTACCAAAGCTACAGTATCAGCCTTTGACAGATTTAAAAATTTGCAACATTGGCGAGCACACAAGTCAAAGTCTTACATTGGCGTCAGACAATCCTGACACTCCATTTATTTTAGGTATTTATATAGCATTTACAATTCATGCAGTGCTTTACATATATTGTACATTCGCATCAATCCCTGCCCTCAAGGTGCTAACACTCTGAGGTTCCTAACTCACATACTAAAGCCAATTTGGACAGGAGTCAATTAACCTCCAGCATGTGTGGGAGGAAAACCATGCAAGCACAGGTAGAGCATGCAAACCCCATACAGATAGTGTCCTGGTTGGGTTTCCAACCAAGGAACCCAGTGCACACAAGTTAAGGGTTTACACTAGCATCAGATAACCCTGACTCTCCAGTTATTTTAGGTATTTACACAGCACTGCAACTATTAGTACATTCACATCTTACAATCTAAGGTCCCCATCTCACAGTCTAGTGCCAACCTAAACAGGAGCTAATTAACCTTCAGCATCTGTGGGAGGAAACCCACGCAAGCAAAGGGAGAGCATGAAAACTCCATGAAGATGGTGTCCTGGTTGGGATTCCAACCAAGGACCCCAGTGCAAACAAGTCAAGGGTTTATATTGGCGTCAGACAACCCTGACCCTCCATTTACATTAGGTATACAGTATATATATATATATATATATATATATATATATATATATATATAGCACCAACAATTTATGTAGCTCTTTACATCACATGTGTACATTCACATCAATCTCTGCTCTCAAGAGCTTACAATCTAGTGCCAACCTAAACAGAAGCCAATTAACCTCCTGGGGGGAAACCCATGCAAGCACAGAGAGAGCATGCAAACTCTATGAAGATGGTGTCCTGGTTGGGTTTCCAACCAAGGACCCCAGCGCAAACAAGTCAATGGTTTACACTGGCATCAGATAACCCTGACACATTATTTATATAGCACCAACAATTTAGGTAGCTCTTTATCTATTGTAGATTCACATCAGTCCCTGCCCTCAATGAACTTACAATCTAAGGTCCCTATTACACATACTACTAGCAATCTAGACAGGAGCCAATTAATCTACCAGCATGTCTTTGGCGTGTGGGAGAAAACCCACGCAAACACAGGGAGAACATGCAAACCCCATACGAATAGCGCCCTGGTTGGGTTTCCAACCAAAGAACCCAGTGCACACCATTTACATTAGCTATTTATATAGCACCAACAATTTACGTAGCTCTTTACATAGTCTACATTCACATCAATCCCTGCCCTCAAAATCTTACAATTGAAGGTCCCAATTTCACATACTAGTGCCAACTTAGACAGGAGACAATTAACCTACCAGCATGTGTGGGAGGGAACCCACCCAAGCACAGGGAGAGCATGCAAGCTCCATAAAGATAGTGTACTGGTTGGGTTTCCAACCAAGGATCTCAGTGCACACAAGTCGAGGGTTTACATTGGCATCAGACAACCCTGACACTCTATTTATTTTAGGTATTTATATAGTGCCGACAATTTATGTAGCTCTTTACATATTGTCCCTCAAGTCCCTGCCCTTAAGGAGATTACAATCTAAGGTCCCTAGTTCGCATACTAGTAGCAATATAGACAGGAGCCTAATAACCTACCAGCATGTGTTTGAAGTGTGGGAGGAAACCCACGCAAGCACAGCGAGAACATGAAAACCCCACACAGATAGTGTTGGGTTTCCGACAAAGGACCCCAATACGCCCAAGTCAAGGGCTTGCATTGGCAACAGACAACCCTGACACTCCAGGTATTTTATACAGCACCAACTATTTACACAGCATTACATATATTGTACATTCACATCAGTCCCTGCCCTCAAGGGCTTACAATCGAAGGTCCCTATCTTCTCACATAGTAGTGCCAACTTACACAGAAGCCAATTAGCCTACGAGCATGTGTGGGGAGAAACCTACGCAAGCACAGGGAGAACATGCAAACCCCATACAGATACAGGTAGTGTCCTGGTTGGGTTTCCAACCAAGGACCCCAGTGCACATAAGTCAAGGGTTTGCATTGGCATCAGACAACCCTGACACTCCAGGTATTTATATAGCACTGACAATTTACACAGCACTACACCTATTGTACATTCACACCAGTCCCTGCCCTCAAGAGCATACAATCGAAGGCCCCCATCTCACATACTAGTGCCAACTTAGACAGGAGCCAATTGACCTACCAGCATGTGTGTGTGTGTGGGGGGGCCATACAAGCACAGGGAGAGCATGCAAACCTCATACAGACAGTGTCCTGGTTGGGTTTCCAACCAAGGATCCCAGTGCACACAAGTCAAGGGTTTACATTGGCAGCAGACACTCCATTAATTTTAGGTATTTTTATAGCACCAACAACTTACATAGCACTACACCCTTCACGTCGGTCCCTGCCCTCAAGAGCTTACAATCTAAGGTCCCTGTCTCACGTACTAGTGCCAACTTAGACAGGAGCCAATTAGCCTACCAGCATGTGTGAGAGGGAACCTACGCAAGCACCGGGAGAACATGTAAAACCCATACAGACAGTGCCTTGGTTGGCTTTCCAACCAAGCACCCCAGTGCTGCAAGGCATGAGTGCTAACCACTAATCCCCCCGAGCTGCCCTGTCCACAATGCGGGATGCCAATAGTGTGACACATACACACATACACTCAACCGACAAACCGTGACTGCAGCAGAGCAAACCATTATTTAAAGAGCATCTATCTGCTTGTTAATGTAATATGTGCTTAGGGAAAGGCAGCGGTTGCAGTTTCCTAGGTGAATAATCATCACGCTTGTGCTGCACAGAGCAGGCTGGTGCAAAAAAAACATGGTTTGTTGTGTGCGGTGGGTTGTATACTATGAGCATGCTACGCTTTCCTTGCAACAACATATAAGCACTGCGGCCCCAAGAGGACTCTACAAAGCTAATCGGGCAATGACACAATGAAATGCTCTTTTGCTAAATTAAATAGCCTAGGTATATGAACCAAGGAGGCTGCCATGTAATTTCCTTAAAAGCCGTGTCTCTACCGAAGGCTGGCTTGCTCTACTATAAAAACCCATAAAACACCAGAGCAAGGGGAATTAATAGGCAGTTGTATAGGACTGTAAGGCATGAGGATGGGGAGGTTTAGAAATAGTACATTAGTGCTTGACTTATTTTATTTTTTTTTTATGTTATTTGCCTTCCAGCCAAAAGGACAGATCTGCAAGAGTGAAGGGTGATATTGTCCTTCATCTTATTACACTAAGTACTGAGCAGGAAGGGGAGGACACAAAGCAAAAAGGGATTGAGATGCTGCTGCAGGCTTCTCATTTAAGAAACACATTAATTAATTTCGAGTCTTTTAATTAACTCCTTGCACGCCCAACCTGAAGCCTTTTTTTTTTTTTCCTACGCAGACCCCTCCTACATCCATTCCCCTCAAAGCACCCATAACTATCATTCCAGCTACACCAGCTATTTTTAATCATGGTGTAGCTTTGTATTAATTCCTTGTCTCACTTACAATATTACCGCCAAGCCGCAGTAAACTTGAGGCTACAAGGTGATAAAAGAAATGAAGACTAGTGAGCCATAAGGCAGGGGAGCCTAGATTCAAGATGACAAGGTGGGGTATCCTAAAGACACTGGCCTTCTCCAAGGCTTAAAAAAAGCCAAAAATGTCAAAATAAAAATTAAATAGACCATTAAAAAGATAAAAAAACAAAACCAGCTTTCGCTGCAATGTTCATTCTGATGACGGTATCATGCAACCCACTGCCTCTGAGCCCATGTCATCCCAGGCTCACCCCCAGCCTTTAACTGGCCAGATTTTTCTATAACGTTCACTTGCAATTTACGGATTTCCCCCAAAGTCATTTTTTCTGCTACTAGATGCCCTCAGTCTGATGACCAACATCATTCAACCCACTTCCTCTGAGCACAGGTCATCCCGGACTTGCCCCAACCTGTGACTAGCCAGTGAAAGGAGAAGCAGCACTGTCATGAGTTCATCTCATTCACTGTGTTCTCCCCTCCTGGTAGCATGCTTCTAAAGAATTGATTGGTCCTCCCAGACCCGTCCCAACCTGTGACTTGCCAGTGAAAAGAGAAGCAGTACTGTCATGAGTTCATCTCTCATTCACTGTGTTCTCTCCTCCTGTTAGCAGACTTCTGATGAATTGATTGGTCATCCCAGACCTATCCCAGCCTGTGACTGGCCAGTGAAAGGAGAAGCAGCGCTGTGGTGAGCTCATCTCTCCATTACTGTGCTCTCTCCTCCTGTCAGCATGTTTCTGATGAATTGATTGATTACCCCAGACCCGCCCCGGCCTGTGACTGAGCAGTGAAAGGAGAAGCAGTACACTGGTGAGCTCATCTCTCCATCACTGTGCTCTCTCCTCCTGTCAGCATGTTTCTGATGAATTGGTTGGTCATCCCAGAACCACCCCAGCCTTTGACTGGGCAGTGAAAGGACAAGCAGCTCAGCGATTAGCCCATCTCTCCATCACTCTGCTCTCCTCTTAACTCGGTATGCTTCTTGTAAGCACATGAACTGATTGGCTCCTTGTGCTGCTTCTGCCTTTCACGCTCCAGCCCTGCTGTATAGAGACTGCAAAAGGCAGGTCAAAATCAGCTTGCTTCTGATGAATTGATTGGTCATCCCAGACTCGTCCCAGCCTGTGACTGGGCAGTGAATGGAGAAGCAGCACAGCGATGGGCCCATCTCTCCATTACTCTGCTCTCCTCTTAACTCAGTATGCTTCTTGTAAGCACATGAACTGATTGGCTCCTTGTACTGCTTCTGCCTTTCACCGTTCAGCCCTGCTGTATAGAGACTGCAAAAGGCAGGTCAAAATCACGCTTGCTTCCGACGAATTGATTGGTCGTCCCAGCCTGTGACTGGGCAGTAAAAGGAGAAGCAGCACTGTGGTGAGCTCATGTCTCCATCACTCTGCTCTTCCCTTAACTCAGTATGCTTCTTGTAAGCACAAGAACTGATTGGCTTCTTGTGCTGCTTCTTCCTCTCACACTCCAGTCCTGCTGTACAGGAACTGCAAAAGGCAGGGACTTACATTTTAAATTTAATGATTAAAAACCTGTCTGTCTTTTAATCTGTCTAGAGTTCAGTGCAAAGATATACCGGTATGAAAAAAAATAATAATAAAAAAAAGATGAATTAAACACAAAGCAATACGTAAAAAACGAATGATGGTCATTCACCGGACAGAATGGGTTACGGCATTTTGCTTTCTTGCCCATTAAATAAGCCTCAAAGCCTTCAATCAGATCCACTTGCAGCTGCTTGGACTGGACCGACTGGTGAGAACTGATTTCCGAGTAGTTGGGTTGTTCCTAACCATTGTTCTTTGTATGATGTTTAAAACAAGCCCACAGGTTCAGAATTGCCAAAAAAAAAAAAAAAAAAAGGATAAAGGATAAACGATCGCTTTTAACATTGTGCATGGAGATAGCACACACACTCATCTTTAGGTAGCCAAGCCCATTGGAGGAAAAGGATAGAGTATTTAGAATAATGTGGAACATGGATACCAGCAGAGATCATAGGATCTAGCAAACAAGTATGGATTTTGCTTATTAAATATTCCCCCGTTTCTCATCGCAATCCCAACGAGACGATGTGTTTTAGTTCAGACGCACTGGACACGGTGAGTCACAGCAGACGGGGCTTAACAGCTGCTGGGAATAATTTTTTTTTTCTTTCATGCACATATATAATAAATAAATAAATCAGATACACACACTTTGCAAGCCTAGGAAAAAAAAAAAAAAAAAAAAAAACCTAAGGGGAAAAGGGAAGCCAAGATTGGCTGCCTAACTGTAACCATTGAGGGCAACAGACAAATCCACTGGTGTCTTAGTTTTTGATATAATATGGTAACGGCAGCAAAACAGCCTCCCCAAAGGAATAATACAAATGTCATTTGCTGAAAAAAAAAAAAAAATACACGACTTACCCATTTGATAAGCTATCGATCCGGCTTGTCTATGGGAATGTATGCTCTTCCATCACTCTATGCAGTTTTGTAAGTCACATGGAATAGCCAGTAAAAAAAAAAAAAAAAAAAAATTACAATCTAGTTGCATTAAAGGAATCAGGAATTTCCCACCTTTAGTTCATCCAGCAAGTGAAGAATAAAATGAGTACCAAAAAAAAAAAAAAAAAAAATGAAAGAGAGAGGATGCAAGCAAAAGGACATCCCAATCAGAACAGCTTGGCCAACATTTGTCTGGGTGAGGGTGGTAGATCAATGCCTGGCTAGCAAATTGGAGAATCTATGGCACAGGCTCCTGCAGATGGCATGGCCACCTCCAACAGTGTGTTTAACAGACAGAAAATCCAAGGAATCTCCCATGCACTCGTACATCCAGCATTGCATCAGATTAACCAAGTCAGCCTTTGCAAGGAGGTGGGGGGTTTGGGGGGGGGGGGGGACCTCACTCAGCACCCAGGTGCCACCCCTGCCCAGTGCAGGGTTAATGGGCTTTCCATTGCTGAAACATCAAATCTTTTTTCTTTTTTTGGTGCCTTCTCTCTTTCCCTCTCTTCCATCAGCCTTTGGCTCTGGCTGCATCCTATGCTACTGCATTTCCCCAGTTCTCCACGGTGCTACATAGAGCTTTAAGGATGGAGGGGAGTTGGAGAGAGGAGGGAAGGGTGTGTGGGGGGGTGGGGGGGGATAGGATTGCAATGCCTGAATGGCAAAGTCTATAAGGGGGTTGCAGATCCTCTTCCCAAATGTGAGTCTCCCAGTGAATTCACAAGCGCTTCCCTATGGCAGAAGCAGAAGCAGCTGTGTTGCTGGCTTCAGCAGGGACAGAGAGGAGGTGCTAAATCATTTAGGAGTCTGAGAAAAGGGAGGCTCTGCAAGAGGCAGAGGTATGTGCTGTAGTCATTAGAGGGACCACACTCAACCCTCAGCAACATCATCTCTGCTCATCCTACAGCAAGGCATTAGCATGCATGGAGTCAATGGGAGAGCAGCTTTCAGCACCAGGGACAGCGTCCCACTGCAGACTGCTTAGAGCAGCCTTTGTCAAGATTTTCAACAGAGGAATCCTTGAAATATAATTTTTTTCGGTCCCAGGGAACTCCTGATAAAAAAATACGACAACTACAACTCATGATACATTAGTGAGATGGCCAGTAGGAAGAATGATCCTTAAACCTGTAGTCATCGGGAAGAATGTTCCTTATACTTGTAGTCATTGGGAAGAATATTCCTTACACTTGTAGTCATTGGGAACAATGCTCCTTACACTTGTAGTCATTGGGAAGAATGTTCCTTACACTTGTGGTCATTGGGAAGAATGCTCCTTACACTTGTAGTCATTGGGAAGAATGCTCCCTACACTTGTAGTCATTGGGAAGAATGTTCCCTACACTTGTAGTCATTGGGAAGAATGCTCCTTACACTTGTAGTCATTGGCAAGAATGCTCCTTACACTTGTAGTCATTGGGAAGAATGCTCCTTACACTTGTAGTCATTGGGAAGAATGCTCCTTACACTTGTAGTCATTGGGAAGAATATTCCTTACACTTGTAGTCATTGGGAAGAATGCTCCCTACACTTGTAGTCATTGGGAAGAATGTTCCTTACACTTGTAGTCATTGGGAAGAATGTTCCCTACACTTGTAGTCATTGGGAAGAATGCTCCTTACACTTGTAGTCATTGGGAAGAATGCTCCTTACACTTGTAGTCATTGGGAAGAATGCTCCTTACACTTGTAGTCATTGGGAAGAATGCTCCTTACACTTGTAGTCATTGGGAAGAATATTCCTTACACTTGTAGTCATTGGGAAGAATGCTCCCTACACTTGTAGTCATTGGGAAGAATGTTCGCTACACTTGTAGTCATTGGGGAGAATGTTCCTTACACTTGTAGTCATTGGGAAGAATGTTCCCTACACTTGTAGTCATTGGGAAGAATGCTCCTTACACTTGTGGTCATTTGGGAAGAATGCTCCCTACACTTGTAGTCATTGGGAAGAATGCTCCTTACACTTGTAGTCATTGGGAAGAATGCTCCTTACACTTGTAGTCATTGGGAAGAATGTTCCCTACACTTGTAGTCATTGGGAAGAATGTTCCTTACACTTGTAGTCATTGGGAAGAATGCTCCTTATACTTGTGGTCATTGGGAAGAATGCTCCTTATACTTGTGGTCATTGGGAAGAATGCTCCTTATACTTGTGGTTATTGGGAAGAAGCTCCTTATACTTGTAGTCATTGGGAAGAAACTCCTTATGCTGCGTACACACGAGCGGACTTTTCAACGGACTAGGTTCAGCAGACCGGACCCCGTCGAACAATTTGAGGGCTCCTCGGGGCTCTAGCGGACTTTTTTTTCCCAAAAGTCCAACAGTCCTAGAAATAAAACATGTTTCAAATCTTTCCGACGGACTCGAGTTCCGGTCGAAAAGTCCGCTCATCTGTATGCTAGTCCGACGGACAAAAACCAACGCTAGGGCAGCTATTGGCTACTGGCTATGAACTTCCTTATTTTAGTCTGGTGTACGTCATCATGGACGAATCCGTCGGACTTTGGTTGATCGTGTGTAGGCAAGTCCGTTCATTCGAAAGTCCGTCGGAAAGTCAGTTGAAAAGTCCGCCCGTGTGTACGCGGCATTACCCTTTTAGTCATTGGGAAGAATGCTCCCTATGCTTGTAGTCATTGGGAAGAATGCTCCTTATACTTGTAGTCATTGGGAAGAATGCTCCTTACACTTGTAGTCATTGGGAAGAATGCTCCCTATGCTTGTAGTCATTGGGAAGAATGTTCCTTACACTTGTAGTCATTGAGAAGAATGCTCCTTATACTTGTAGTCATTGGGAAGAATGCTCCTTACACTTGTAGTCATTGGGAAGAATGCTCCCTATGCTTGTAGTCATTGGGAAGAATGTTCCTTACACTTGTAGTCATTGAGAAGAATGCTCCTTACACTTGTAGTCATTGGGAATAATTACCCTCTTAGAGATAATTAAAAAAATCAATGGTGTCAGTAGGAACTTACACTATATTACCAAAAGTATTGTGACTCCTGCCTTTGGTTGAACTGGATGGTCTTGTGTTTTTTTCTTTTTTTATAATTGTGCAACATCAGTGGGGTAGTAAATGCTATCTAAATGGGCTCTTTGAATGGACTCTGAATACTGCATTACATACACTATAATACCAAAAGTATTGGGACACCTGCCTTTACATGCACATGAACTTTAATGGCATCCCAGTCTTAGTCCATAGGGTTTGATATTGAGTTGGCCCACCCTTTGCAGCTATAACAGCTTCAACTCTTCTGGGAAGGTTGTCCACGAGGTTTAGGAGTGTGTCTATGGGAATGTTTGACCATTCCTTCAGAAGGGCATTTGAGAGGTCAGGCACTGATGTGGACGAGAAGGCCTGGCTCGCAGTCTCCTCTCAAATAATCCCAAAGGTGTTCTATTGGGTTGAGGTCAAGATTAAGATAATGCAACTGTGTTTCAAAAAAGGATTTTAGAACAGGATGGGACTTTGATTGTGCCCCAGAGGAGTATAATAAAAAATATACACATACTTAAATTTATAGAAAACTATACAAACTTTATTCATCTGCCATACGGCAATATCTTCTAAGAATGAACAGGTTAAAAATGAGATACAATTTTTGAATTTTGAAGTCAGGGTGTGCCAGTCGCAAACACAGTAAAGGAGAAATGGCCTCCGCGTTTTGCGGACAGTTCCGCTTCGTCTGGGCCTTGAGGGTAGCAGCACAGTAGATATCACATAAATTCCATAAACTGTGGATGGAGAACACCGGCTCAGAGAGACATAGGTTTGGCCTTTGTACCCGTGGGGACACTCCACTGCACCATGGTGGAGGAAAAATGGCGGAGGAGAAGCCCCCAGAGTATATGCTGTAAACTGTAAATAATTCTGATGGGAAAACCGAAAATGCACTAAATATCAGCTAATCAGATAGATTGAATTTGGAAAAGGTGGAATATGTGCAGACAGACTTTAAAGAAAGTCCGTAGGTTAAACCTCAAAGGGGAGATCTGTGATGTTTCAAATGATTGTTTCTCCTCCATGTCCCTCACATGAAAGAGGTGATATTTAGTGCATTTTCGGTTTTCCCATCAGAAGTATTTACAGCATATACTCAGGGGGCCTCTGCCCCGCCATTTTTCCCCCACTGTGGTGCGGTGGAGTGTCCCCACGGGCACAAAGGCCAAACCTATGTCTCTCTGAGCTGGTGTCTTCTGTCCACAGTTTATGGAATTTATATGATATCTACTGTGCTGCTACCCTCAAGGCCCTGACGAAGCGGAACCCTCTGCAAAATGCGTAGGCCATATCTCATTACTGTGTTTGGGACTGGCACACCCTGACTTCAAAATTCCAAAATTGTATCTCATTTTTAACCTGTTCATTCTTAGAAGTTGCCGTATGGCAGATGAATAAAGTTTGTATAGTTTTCTATAAATTTAAGTATGTGTATATTTTTTATTATACTCCTCTTGGGCACAATCAAAGTCCCATCCCGTTCTAAATTCTTTTTTTGAAACACAGTTGCATACTCTTAGGGGATGGTGCCTCTGCAGGAGTACTTGTGACTCCACGTCTACCCCAACCTTTGTACATATGCATTAATAAATTGCCTTCTGTGTGCAGCATCCTCCCTCAGCCCCCCTAACACTTTCCTGAGGTCCCTCTCTGTCCAGTGATGTCTACAAGTGTCTCAGCCATCCAGATTTTCCTTCCTTATTGGCTGAGACACAGCAGCGACACCATTGGCTCCCACTGCTGTTATTCAAAGCCAGCTAGCCAATCAGGGGAGAGAAGGGGCGGGGCCGGGTCAGGGCTCCGTGTCAAAATGGACACAGGGAAGCTGTGACTCAGTTCGGGTGCCCCCATAGCAAGCTGCTTGCTGTTGGGGGCATTCAACAGGAGGGAGGGGCCAGGATCACAGAAGAGGGACCCGAGAAGAGGAGGATTGGGGTTGCTCTGTGCAAATCCACTGTAACAGAGGAGGTAAGTATAACATGTTTATTTATTTTTTTTTAGGAAAAACACGAGACTTTACAATCACTTTAAAGACTAAACCTACTTTGACATTTGTTGCTTACAAGTTAAAATCTGTATTTTTTGCTAGAAAATGTTTTGGAACCCCCCAAACATTATATATATATATATATATATATATATATATATTTAGCAGAGACCCTAGAGGATAAAATGGAAATCGTTATCAATATTTTATGTCACACTGTATTTGCGCAGCGGTCCTTCAAGCGCAATTTTTTGGGAAAAAATACACTTCAATAAATTAAAAAAAAAATAAACAGTAAAGTTAGCCCAATTTTTTTAGTATAATGTGAAAGATGATGTTACGCCGAGAATCGTGAGAGAATTGTGATCTTTATTCAAAGCAAAAAAATTGTGATTCTCATTTTATCCAGAATCGTGCAGCTCTACAGTCTATACACTTGTTATGGTGCCCAGAATGACCGGGGCACCCAGAACTGTTTGCCTGTATTGCCTGTATAGTGATTCACACTGGCAGCAATACAATATATGGTCAAAAGTTTGTGGACCTCTGACCATCAATTCCACTGTGTATGAGCTGAATGATTTTCCATTCCATATCCAGGAGAATTAAATCAAGTGCATAGCTAACATGTCCTAACATTAGCATATAAAGCCATTTTAACCACTTCAGCCCCCGGAAGGATTTACTCCCTTAATGACCAGGCCATTTCTTGCGATACGGCACTGCGTTGCTTGAACTGACAATTGCGCGGTCGTGCGATAATGTACCCAGACTAAATCAATCTCCTTTTTTTCACACACATAGAGCTTTCTTTTGGTAGTTATTTGATCACCTCTGCAGTTTTTATTTTTTGCGCTATAAACAAAAAAAAGTCAGACAATTTTGAAAAAAAAACAATATTTTTTACTTTTTGCTATAATTCATATCCAAAAAAAAATAAAAATAAAACAAATTTCTTCATCAGTTTAGGCCGATATGTATTCTTCTATATATTTTTGGTAAAAAAAATCTCAATAAGCGTATACTGGTTGGTTTGCGCAAAAGTTATAGCGCCTTCAAAATAGGGGATAGATTTATGGCTTTTTTTTTTTACTAGTAACGGTGGTGATCAGCGATTTTTAGCAGGACCGTGACATTATGGCGGAGAGATCAGACACGTTTGACACTTTTTTTGGGACCATTATTACAGTGATCAGAGCTAAAAATATGCACTGATCACTGTATAAATGACACTGGTAGGGAAGGGGTTAACACTAGGGGGCAATCAAAGGGTTAAGTGTGTCCCTAGGGAGTGATTTCTAACTGTGGGGGGAGTGGACTGACTGGGATTACAGAGAAAGATCACTGTTCCTGATCACTAGGAACAGACGATCTCTCTGTACTACCCTGTCAGAATGGGGATCTGCTTTGTTTACATAGGCAGATCCCAGTTCTGCCTCTCTGTGAAGCAACCGTGGGTGGCCAGCGGACATCGTGGCTGCCGGACCCATGCATCGCAGTGTCTGGTGCACGGAACGACGCACTGGCGCGTCGTTTCGTGCAATAGGGCCGCCCTGCCGCACTATATATGTGGTGGGTGGTCCTTAAGTGGTTAAACAACTGTGCACTTCCAACCTTGTGGAAGGGAAGGCTGTCTTCCGTTCCAGCATGCACAAAGCCAGCTCCATAAAGACATGGCTTGATGAGTTTGGTATGAAGGAACATAGCAGAGATCTGAACGTAACCCTACTGGTTGGAATAAATTGGAACATCAATTGCAAGCCAAGTCTTAACACCTAACATTAGTACCTGACCTCAAAATAGCTCTTTTGGCACACACACTCCAAACTGGAAAGCCTTCTCAGAAGAGTGGAGATTGTAGCCTAAGGGACAACTCCACATTAATGCCCATCTCGATTTCAGCTGCGACATTCAAATGGTAGGGTCAGAATTTAGCGTAAACAACATGAAAGCATGGATCCATCCTGCCTTATATCAACGGTTCAGGCTGGTGGTGTAATGGTGTTGGGGATATTTTCTTGGCACATTTTGGGTCCCTTAGTACCAATTGAGCATCGTTTAAATACCACGGCCTACCTGAGTATTGTTGCTGACCATGTCCATCCCTTTATGACTACAGTGTACCCATCTTCTGATGGCTCCTTCCAGCAGGATAATGCACCATGTAGGGATGGGCTTTATGTTCGGGTTGAACATGAGTTCGGTTACTTAAACGGGTGACCCCTCTGACAACACGGGGAAAGCCACATGGAAGTCCCCGTGAAGTCCCAGTGCGTCAGAGGAGGGCGGGGTCACCGGGCAGCCCCACCCTCCGTTATATAAGAAGTGTCAGAAGAACCGAAGCATCACACGGCGGAAGACTCCCACTGAGGCGGATCGTGCGACGGAGCGGAGAAGAAGCCAGGGGAATATGGGGGACGAGAAGAGCGAAGGAAGAAGAAGATGGAGAAGAAGAAGATGGAGGTAGAAGAAGATCACTGAAGAAAGACCAGAAGAAAGAAGATGGAAGAAGAAGAAATTAATAAAGGACTTGTCAAAAACCGTCTCTTGTGTTTTTTTAACCTTTTTGACACTTTTTTTGTGAAATGGTAGGGGTACATTTGTACTCCATTACCAATTCACACGGGGGGGGGTGGGATCTGAGGGTCCCCTTGTTAAAGGGGGCTTCCAGATTCTGATAAGCCCCCCGACCGCAGACCCCCCCAACCACTGGGCAAGGGTTGTGGGGATGAGGCCCTTCTCCCCATCAACATGGGGACAAGATGCTTTGGGGGGCTACCCCAAAGCACCCTCCCAATGTTGAGGGCATGTGGCCTGGTACAGTTCAGGAGGGGGGGCGCTCTCTCGTCCCCCCCTCTTTTCCTGCGGCCTGCCAGGTTGCATGCTCGGAATAGGGTCTGGTATGAATTTTTGGGGGGACCCCATGTCATTTTTTTTATTTTGGTCCTTGGCTCCCCTTAAAATCCATACCAGGTCTGGTATGGATTTTTAGGGGGAGTCCCACGCCATTTTTTTTTCTAATTTTGGTGCGGGGTTCCCCTTAATAGCCATGCCAGACCTGAAGGGCCTGGTATGGAATTTAGGGGGACCCCCACGCAATTTTTTTTTGTAAAATTTTGGTTCCCTGTGGGGGAATCCCGTGCCGTTTTTTATTAATGAACTTTTATGTGTATTACTGGACCGACAATTCATTATAGCCGGCGCTAGCAATAGTAGTTTTGCAGTAGTTAGTAGTGATAGCAGCGATAGTAGTTTTACATGACTTTTTTTCCTTTAGAAATGTCATTTTGATGTCAGACTGTTCTAAACACGGGAAGCATGCGTCCCTTTACGGGCATACTATAGACACCCCCCAGGTACGAAATTTAAAGGAATATTACACTTTTATTGTTTCACTTTAAGCATTACTAAAATCACTGCTCCCGAAAAAACGGTTGTTTTTAAAACTTCTTTTTGCATTGATACATGTCCCCTGGGGCAGGACCCGGGTCCCCAAACACTTTTTATGACAATAACTGGCATATAAGCCTTTAAAATAAGCACTTTTGATTATGCATGTTCGTGTCCCATAGACTTTAACGGTGTTCGCGTGTTCGAACAAATTTTTTGCCTGTTCGCATGTTCTGGATGAACCCGGGGGGGGGGGTGTTCGGCTCATCCCTAGCACCATGTCACAAAGCTCAAATCATCTCAACACCTAGTCTTAACACCTAACATTAGTACCTGACCTCACAATAGCTCATTTGGCAAATATTTCCACACACACTCCAAACTGGAAAGCCTTCTCAGAAGAGGGGAGACTGTAGCCTAAGGGACAACTCCATATCAATAGCCCATGGTTTTGGAATGGGATGTCCAACAATAGGTGTGATGGTCTGGTGTCCTCAAACTCTGGCTATATGTTGTACCATTTGCAAATACATTTGGACAAAATAAATGTATATTCATGTTGGGAACCTCTATCAAAGCATGAAAGCAATTAATATTCTGCATCACTAGAGGAATTGCCTTTGAAATGGAGATTAGAGAGGCGGAGGGGCTTAATGGTTTTGCTATAGGGAACCATCACACACAGTTACAGCCCTGCAGGTGAATCAAGAATTTTGCAGTTCACCAATTCTGCTGATTTGCGACTCAATCCACTTCTTTGCTGTTCATGGCTGTTTGTATTTGTTTCTACTACGTTCGTCAGAAAATATGCAAAGGTTGATGGTCTAGTGGGCAGAGAATAGCATTGACTAGAACATCTTAACACAAACACTGTTCTCGTAATCAGAGTTTTTCCTTTTTTTTTTTTTTTTTTTTATTGTGAACAGGTTAACCTTGTAAAACTGTAAAAATAACTTAGTCTAGTTGTTTTAAAACATGTTTCAATACCAAAGGGTGAAGCTTTTTTGTTTCCCGAAACAATATTAATCCTGTAAAGCCCTTCGCTGTTATACAAATGGAAGACAGCTGAGCCACCCACCATTAAACTGCAAGCTTTACAGATTAACAGGCTATTACCTTGTTTAGGCTTCTGAAATTGTGAAACATCCCCAGCTAACTCTCAAAAATCAATACCCTTTTTTGCTCGCCCCTAGGATGAGTTCTTAATCTTTTGGAGGTACAGTATGTAGTAAGGGCTTTCGGGGCCGAATCAGGGCCAAATTTTTGCCTGAATTTGGCCCTGAAACAGAAGCAAAGGCGCACAGAACTCCTGTGCAAGCCACTCCGCAGCCGCCCAGGAGATATGTGAACCTTCTCCATAGAGAGCCAATCACAATCTCCTGTCACACGAATTGGATGTGGGAAATATCCGCATCCAATTGGCACTAGTGGGAACACAGCCTTAAGGTATTATAAATCTTCCCACCACCACCTTGTGCTTTCACCTGCATAGGATATACACTCACCAGCCACTTTATTAGGTACACCTATTCTATGGCTTGGTAATACAGATTGCTAATCAGCCAATCGCATGGCAGCAACTCAATGCATTTAGGGCATATAGACATGGTGAAGAAGACTTGCTGAATTTCAAACCGAGCATCAGAATGGGGAAGAAAGGGGATTTAAGTGACTTTGAACGTGGCATGGTTATTGGTGCCAGACGGGCTGGTCTGAGGATTTCAAAAACTGCTGATCTACTGGGATTTTCACACACAACCTTCTGTAGGGTTTAACCACTTCAGCCCCAGAAGATTTTACCCCCTTCCTGACCAGAGCGTTTTTTGAGATTCGGCACTGCGTCGTTTTAACTGACAATTGCGCGGTCGTGCGACGTGGCTCCCAAACAAAATTGACGTCCTTTTTTAAATAGAGATTTCTTTTGGTGGTATTTGATCACCTCTGTGATTTTTATTTTTTGCGCTATAAACAAAATAAGAGCGACAATTTAGAAAAAAACGCATTATTTTTTACATTTTGCTATAATAAATATCCCCCAAAAGTATATAAAAAAACATTTTTTTTCCTCAGTTTAGGCCGATCGTATTCTTCTACATATTTTTGGTAAAAAAAAAATCGCAATAAGCGTTTAATAATTGGTTTGCGCAAACGTTATAGCGTTTACTAAATAGGGGATAGTTTTATGGCATTTTTATTAATAATTTTTTTTTTACTAGCAATGGCGGCGATCAGCGATTTTTTATTGTGACTGCGACATTATGGCGGACATGTCAGACATTTTTGACACATTTTTGGGACCATTGTCATTTATACAGCGATCAGTGCAATTAAAAATGCACTGATTACTGTGTAAATGGCACTGGAAGTGAAGGGGTTAACCACTAGGGGTTGGGGAGAGGTTAAGTGTGTCCTAGGGAGTGATTACTAACTGTAGGGGGATGGGCTGTATGTGTGACGTCACTGATCTCTGCTCCGATGACAAGGAGCAGAGATCGAGTGACACACTTGTCACTAGACAGAACGGGGAGATGCTGTTTACAACGGCATCTCCCCGTTCGTCCTCTCCGTGAGGCGATCGCGGGTATCCCCGCGGCGATCGAGTCCGCGGGACCCGCGACCCGACTCACGGAGCTCCCGGCCGGCGCGCACGCGCACTGCCGGCGGCGGGCACGCAATGGCACGGCGGGCAATTCAAATGGACGTACAGGTACGCCCATTTGCCCTGCCATGCCATTCTGCCGACGTACATCGGCGTTCGCCGGTCGGGAACCGGTTAAAGAGAATGGTCTGAAAAAGAGAAAATATCCAGTGAGCGGCCATTGTGTGGAGGAAAATCCCTTGTTCATGTCAGAGGTTTTTATTATTATTATTATTTTTTTATTAGTAATGGCGGCGATCTGCGATTTTTATCGGGACTGCGACATTATGGCGGACACATCTTACATTTCTGACACTATTTTGGGACCATTGTCATTTATACAGCAATCAGTGCTATAAAAATGCATTGATTACTGCAGGGGTGTCAAACTCAATTTCACTGTGGGCCGCATCAGCACCCCCTTTCCTTATGCTGCTGCTGGGAAGAGGCTGGATGCATTGCTTGAAAGCAGAAAGTAGGGGTCTGGAGGAGGACCAGAGGAGGGCTGGAGCTCTCCTGCAGCTGCAGGAGAGGTGTGAGGGCCACATGAAATGGCTTGGAAGGGCGGATTCGGCCTGCGGGCCTTGTGTTTGACTCCTCTGGAGTACTGTATAAATGACACTGGTAGTGAAGGGGTTAACCACTAGGGGGCGGTGAAAGGGTTAAGTGTGTCCTAGGGAGTGATTCTAACTGTGGGGGGGAGGGGCTTCAACACACAGGACAGTGATCTCTGTCATTACACAAGGCAGAATGGGGAAATGCTTTGTTTGCAAAAGCATCTCCCCATTCTACCTCTCCGTGACACGATCGTGGGCACCTGGCGGACACCGAGTCCGCAGGAACCGCGGTCGCGGAGACCGTGGCGCACGCGCCTGCAACTCCTCTTCTTAAAGGGGACGTACCTGTACGTCCTTTTGCCCACCAGTGCCGACGTAAATCGGCATGCTCTGCTCGACAAGCGGTTAATCAGTGGTGGCCGCTCATTAGGGGTGTACTTGCGCCGCCCCCCCCCAATCCACGCGCCGGCCCCCTAATCTACATGCAGGGCGCCGGACTCATGGATTTCAATTGTTTTTTTTTTTTTTTTTTTTAGAAGCACATGATTACAGCCTGAGGCTCTAATTGGCGTCAAAAAGGGTGGGCTCTGGGTGAGTGATTACTATACACAGAGCTGCTTGATGTACGATCCAATCAACCTCGGAAATCAGAAAAATTAAAAAAAAAAAAAACTGACAACGTTTCCTGGAAAATGAAAACTTTTTTTTTTTTTAATTTAATATAAATGTGAAAAAATAAATAGGTAAATAAATCAAAGCAAAGTGCAAACAAGGTAAAAATGGGCTCTCAGCTTGGACTAGACAATTTTCACAGTATCGGCTGCCTGATCCAACAATTACTCCTGCAATCACTAAGCTTGAAAGCCGGCTTGGTAAATTAGGTCAGGCCTTGGGGCCCTGCGGGGCTTGCTGCAACTTATTTATTAAAACTATAAAAAGGAGGGAGAATGAATTAGGGTTTCATCCAGATTAAACATATACATGTTGTGTACCGTGAGGCGGAGGCAGGGAAGGCATCATTTCTCAGTGTGCCGCCTGGCCCGGGCTGTTTAATCCTTCCTCCATCATTTGTAGTGGCAACGCAAATGTCAATAGTGTGTTTGCTGGGAAGTACGGTAATAATCTAAATCACAGACTTCAGTCTAATGATGTGCCTGACTTTTCAGGCCAAAAAAGCCAAGCATTTTATGAAGCAGACAATAATTTCTCAGTTCCTTTGGTAATAGGATAACAGTCAAAATTTACTGCGGAAGACTGAGGCGGCTTAGAGGGCCAGGGCTTCCTTCAACACCGAGGAGTTTTTTTTTTTTTTTGCACAATGGAAACAGTTTAAAGAAGATGTAAACCCAATCACTAAAATCTTGAATTATCTTTAAAGATTAACACCAGCAATTAGTCAAAATATAACCCCCCCCCCATTGCCCACTTCAATGCCCACTTTTACAAAGTCGCTGTCGCACTTGACTGACGCGGTCATGCAACACTGTACCCATATGAAATTTTTTTTTTTTTTTTTTGAGACAGAAAAAGTTTTTTTTTTATGGTATTTAATCACCACTGGGTTTTTTATTTTTCGCTAAACAAATGAAAAGAGACCAAGTTTGGAAGAAAAAAAAATGTTTTTTTTTTAATTTCTGTGATAGAATTTTGCAAATAAGTAATTTTTCTTCTTCTCTGATGGGCACTGATGAGGTTGCACTGATGTGCGCTGATGAGGTTGCACTGATGAGGCTGCACCGATGGGCACTGATGAGGTTGCACTGATGAGGCTGCACCGATGGGCACTGATGAGGTTGCACTGATGAGGCGGCACTGATGGGCACTGATGAGGCGGCACTGATGAGGCGGCACTGATGGGCACTGATAAGCTGCACTATTGTCCACTAATAGGCATCACTTATGGACACTGATAGGTTGCACTGATTTTTCTTAGTTTCTGTTATAAAATTTAGCAAATAAGTAATTTTTCTTATTCACTGATGGGCACTGATAAGCTGCACTATTGCCTGCTGATAGGCAGCACTGATGGGCACTGAGAGGTTGCACTTATTTTTCTTAGTTTATATTATAAAACTTTGCAAATAAGTAATTTTTCTTCTTCACCAATGGGAACTGATGAGGCGGCACTGATGAGGCAGCACTGATGGGCAATGATAAGCTGCACTATTGTCCATTAATAGGCAGCACTGATGGGCACTGATAGGTTGCACTGATTTTTCGTAGTTTCTGTTAAAAAATTTAGCAAATAAGTATTTTTTTTCTTCACCAATGGGCACTGATGAGCACCGATGAGGCAGCATAGATAAGCTGTACTATTGTCTACTAATAGGCAGTGCTGATGGGCATTGATAGGTTGCACTGATTTTTCTTTATTTCTGTTATAAATTTTAGAAAATAAGTAATTTTTCTTCTTCACCGATGGACACTGATGAGGCGGCAATGATGGACACTGATAAACTGCACTATTGGCTGCTGATAGGCAGCACTGATGGACACTTAGAGGTTGCACTGATTCTTCTTAGTTTCTGTTATAAAATTTTGCAAATAAGTAATTTTTCTTCTTCGCTAATGGGCACTGATGAGGCGGCACTGATGGGCACTGATAAGCTGCACTGATGTCCACTGATAGGCGGCACTGATGGGCACTGATAGGCTGCACTGATGTCCACTGATAGGCGGAACTGATGGCCTGCACTGATGAGCACTGATAGGCTGCACTGATGTCCACTGATAGGCGGAACTGATGGGCTGCACTGATGGGCACTGATAGGCTGCACTGATGTCCACTGATAGGCGGAACTGATGGGCTGCACTGATGGGCACTGATAGGCTGCACTGATGTCCACTGATAGGCGGAACTGATGGGCTGCACTGATGGGCACTGATAGGCTGCACTGATGTCCACTGATAGGCGGCACTGATGGCCTGCACTGATGGGCACTGATAGGCTGCACTGATGTCCACTGATAGGCGGAACTGATGGGCTGCACTGATGGGCACTGATAGGCTGCACTGATGTCCACTGATAGGCGGAACTGATGGCCTGCACTGATGGGCACTGATAAACTGCACTAATGGGCACTGATTGGCACTGATGAAGCTGCACTAATAATCATGGCACTGATGATCTGTACCTTGATTTTCAGTGTAAGGAATGTACCGAGAGTCTTGCCGGTTATCAGCTCTCCTTTCTCACACAGACACAGCGTGTGAGGAAAGGACTGCTAATAACCAGCAACTTTGTTTAAACTTGATCAGCTGTAATTGAACACAGCTGGTCACACAGTAAAGAGTCGCTATGATTGGCCTTTTACCATGATCCGTGATCAGCTGTGTCCAAGGTATAATGCGGTAACAGAGCGGGTCTGATGAACACCCTTAGGAAGCTTGCAGGGGGCAGGGGACGGGGTCCTGGGAGCCGGTCCATGGACACCTTTCCAGACTTAAAGAGCCGCGCTGTAGCCGTCTTTCGGCACAACCACGCAGCAGTGCCGAATCACAAAGAATGGCCTGGTCATTAAGGGAGCAAATCCTTCTGGGGCTGTGACCACGTACCCTACGAGGTGTGTCTAAAAAGTTTGGTGAATTGTATCAGAAAACAAACAAATGACCTTTTATCGGCTTTGAAAATAACCATCATCCTTCACAACATACTCAGAAAGCTTCTGGAAACTGTCAGCAAAGGCCTCTTTAGGAATCGATCGCAGAACTCTGTCACACATTCTTGGATTGCTGCCAAGGAGGCAATCAACATGGTCTTGACCTTGGACTTTTGCAGGCAGCTCTTTTTGGGTTGCAAGGAAGATAGTAAACGCAATTCCATCAATTGCCGATTGGATTCTGGATCAAACTGGTAGCACCAGGTCTCATCCCCTGTGACAAATTTTATTTGGGTACAGCGTCACGGGACCGTGCAATTGTCAGTTAAAGTAACGCAGTGCCGTATCGCAAAAAATGGCCTGGTCATTAAGGGGGCAAATCCTTCTGGAGCTGGTTAATAACACTTACAGGTCATATCCCACTCCCAGTTTGTAAGCAGACAATGAATAGAGAAACAGCAGACTAGGTTCATTTCTCTGTCACTCTGCTCTCTCCTCCTTTCAGTGTCTTTCATAGCACATGAGTACTGCAACAAAGCTGATTGGTTCCTGAAATGACTTGCTTTGTGTTCCTTTTGAATGCAGCAGATTCTACCAAGATCTCTTTGTGTTACAGGCAAGCAGTTCGAATGCAATGTTATAAAAAATCTGTTTTAGTAGTGGTTCATATATATTCTCATGTATATTCTCATGTAATATACAGCTGTCATAAACAAACAATCTATGCGATCCTAAAAAAAAAAAAAAAAAAAAAAAAAAGCACGGCTTTCTTTGTATTAGAAACCGGAACTTTTCATCCAGAAAACTTTTCATCCCTGTTTCATTAAACTACATTTATGCATGTAGAGCACTAAGGGGAGATTTTGATTAGCTCAAGGAAGGAAGGATGAAGGATTTTAAAATTAAACTGTAAATTATGAAGTGGTACAAAATCCATGGTTAACCTTGCTTTGACTCGTGAGATCGGGCTTTTGTTTTAAAGGAAATCTGTACTAGGAGAAATACAGAGCCAGCTATTGTTGGGTTTCTAAAAAATAATGCTAGTTGCTTGGCCATTTCATGCTTGAACTCTGTATGTTTCATGTCATAACCTGGAACAAGCAAACAGAACATCAGAACATGTGTGTGTGTGTGTGTGTGTGTGTGTGTGTGTGTGTGTGTGTGTGTGTGTGTGTGTGTGTGTGTGTGTGTGGTACCCTGGTCCTAAACATAAATCTAGTTGTGCTAGGTGGTAACTAGCCTGGCTAATTGGTAGGTTGATCCACTGATTCCTGTTCTAAATCTGAGTTTGGGGTAGTTTCTCTCTTCTGTCAATAGGTGGCACTGTTGCTTTTGGCATTAGAATGATGGATTACCATAAATTTAGGTAATAGGTAGCTAGGTTGTCTCAGCCAATCAGCAGGGGTTTCTCTAACCGCTGTGTATGCTGGGATAGGCTATCTGGGATAGGAGCCAGGTGATCGGGGTTTTTCCCACCCGAGGCTGCAGCCTGGGTGGGTGTGTGTTGAGAAGCTGTCACACTTCTATGTACCTAACCGGTGAGTCCGCTTGGGCAGAGGGTAGTCTCCCTTACGTGTCCGACTCGCGGCCCCTGGTTGAGAGAACAGGAGGCATGGGAGTACAGGGTGGTATGAGAGCCTGGTAGTAAGGATCCAGATGCTGGAAGGTGGGTGATCTTCAACAGCAGGTTGGTAAACAGGAATACAGGCAACAGGTGCTGAGCAGGAGCAGAGCAGGCAGGTCTGGGCACAGGCTAGGTTCAGCAACGGGCAGGCAGTGAAGAGTCAAACAGGCCAAGGTCAGGTGCAGGCAGAAGTCAGTGGTATCCGAATAGCAAGCCGAGTCGTCAGGAGATCAGGAACACAGGTACTGGTAACAGGAGCAAGGACACAGGGAGCTAATGATCAGGCAGCACCGAGCAGAGTGTGCTGCCGACCTAAATAGGCCAATTGGCGCCAAACGCCATTCACGTGTGTGCGCCAACGCGCGCACGCATGCGCTCGAACACCAGCGCACATACCAGTGCCCACAGGAACATGCAAACCAGTGCCCAAAGGGATACGCGCGCCAGCGTACACACGTGCGCACGCCTGGACACCGGCGCGCACACCAGGGCCAACCGGATCATGCACACCAGTGCTCATAGGAGCGTGCACAGGAATGTGCGCTCCAGCGTGCACCGGCGCACTCCAGAGCGGCCAGCACATCGTTCACCAAGGTAACCTCTCTGACAGAAGCTCCTGGTTGCTAGGCCTGAAGCTTAAGGCCTATCCAGGAGGCATGCTGGCTGCTAGGTCCACCTAAGGCCTATCCAGCAGTTCAGGGTTCAGCAAAGGAGGAGCAGCCAAGGTTAAGTCTGGGGCGGAACCGCATGTGTTAGAGGCTCAGCCAGAAGGGAGCCTGTTTGTTGTCGGAGGTAAAGAAGAAGCAGTTGCCACAAAGGGATGACAACTCCTGTTACCGGAGGCAAGTTTGGAAGGGATGAAGTTCTGAAGGAGTACCAAAGCAGACCCTTCACTAGCCGGGAACGGTGAAGTAATGGGAAAGCTTCAGTAGAGACTCATTCAGGAAGGCAGCGGGTAGCTGTGAGTAAAGCTTGAAGGAGTACGGCGGGTAGCTGTAAGTAAAGCTTGAAGATAAAGTACAGCGGTTAGCTGTCGGTGAAGCTCGGGGAATTCAGAGGGTGGCTGAGAGTCCAAGAAGTCTAGTGAGAGAGACGGCGAGCTGAGCTCAAGGATCTACAGTGGGATACTGTGAGTTAATCTGGAAGATCTACAGTAGGATACTGTGAGAGAATTTATTGCTATAGGAGACAGCTGTTGCTACAAGATACAGATTGTTGCATTCAGCTTAAAGGCCCTTGTTCTGTATTGCTGTCTGCCTAGTTCTATTTTTCTGTGGAGTTTTCCTTAATTTCTATTGCATTTGCCTAAAGATGTCCTGTGCCCTAAACCCTCTCTCCCCACCGTTCCTGTTAAGAGAAATAAAACACTCTTTGTTAATTTTTAGAAAAAGTGACTGACGCCCAATCTTTTCACCTTGCACAACACCCACTATGCCTAGTAACCTGCACCCTGAGGAGGAATGTCAGTTCTCCCTGGCTCTGGGTTTCACCATCGGGCCCTTGGAAGTCGGGGAGACATGTGTTTACCTTTTATTTATCATTTTTTTTTGACACATTACACCTAACCTTCACACCTTTATAAACTTGTTGGAAATCGTATTCCAAAACTATGATTAATATAGAGCCTCCCTCCTCACCCTTCTTTGAAGCTATAACAGCCTCCACTCCTCTAGGAGGATGTCCCACAAGATGGTGGAGTAAAGGCTTGTGGGCTAGGTGCAGCATCCTAATTTGGCAGTATATTGTAGAAAACGTCAACAAATATAACCCATGAGTGGAGCACACTCGACCAGAGCCACTTAAAACTGAAACAGCAGTGGACTACAAGATGAAGAATTGAAGATGCCGACACCGTTTGCCTGGCCAGTCCACATCCAATAGGAAAGGCTTTCTCGAGGGTAGTTGTAGTCCTTGCACTGTTCCTACTCCTCTGGAACCCTTCCCTATCTCTAGTACTGTTCCTGGGATCCTTTCCCTAGGCTAGCCACTCGCAAAAAGCCCGCCAAGCCCGGCAGTCAGAGTTTTAAATAGACTCTGCTTGCCCCAAGATGGCTACCAAAGTCGCATTGGGGTGCCAACATCCAATCTGATAGCTGCCTCCCTGTGACTGAGGAAATCCTAGAGGAACCAAGTTTCTCCCCCACCTGCATTGCCGCAGTAGCCGAGCAGGACCAATCAGTGCATTTCAGCACATCTGCACATGCACATGTCATTCTTGCCTAGGTTAGAAAGGAGGTAGTGATGCTCTGCAGCACAAAAAGTAAAAAAAGCACTTTGAAAAAATATATTCATTTTTTGGAGAGGGAGGGGGTTGGAGCCAGGCACAAACTTTGTTTTTGTGGTAAAGGTCCACTTACAGGCAGTTGCAGACTGACCATTTGGACACTCGGGCACTGCCCAAGGGCCCCGTGCCACTAAGGGGCCCCATCAGGGTTGCCAGCCTCAATAAAACCAGGAACAGTATGTAAAAATCTGTGGGGTTTTTTTTAAATCCCAAGATTATAGCTACCCCGCCTCTCCAGTACCTTTTCAGTGTGTGTATGTGTATTCTGTGTGTGTATACTGTGTGTGTATATTGTGTGTCTGTGTGTGTATACTGTCTGTGTGTGTATACTGTGTGGCCCCATAATCTATTGCCTGGGGACCCCATAATCTCCTATTTCCTGGGGGCCCCATAATCTCCTATTGCCCGGGGGCCCCATAATCTTCTCCTATTTCCCGGGGGGCCCCATAATCTTCTCCTATTGCCCGGGGGCCCCATAATCTCCTATTGCCCGGGGGCCCCATGAGTTGTCAGTCTGCCCCTGCTTACAGGCCTTGTCCTTCCCCCTGCCTATGACTGGACAGTGAAAGAAGCATTAGACCGATGAGCTAATTTATTTTTAATTTAACAAATCACATTCTCTTCAATAATATGTCTTTATGCACAATCCAGGATGATGAACGCGTTTCACACATTCATGTGATAGTACCATATTGTAAAATACCACATTTATATAAACTAAGTTCAATTTGATTCCATAGGGTAAAAAACACATCCACAAATTCTTACTTCAAATAGCTGCCAGAATGCACACGGGGTAGGACAAAGCCTAAGGAAGTTCTAATTGGAAAGTCAACAGAACCCCTATTAGCAGATAGATTCCCAGGTATAGCAGGCGCATTGTCAGGAACCATAAAACAGTAGACAAACTTGTTTCGTTCCAAATTAGATTTTTAAAAAGTTTAGACAAATCCATTAATTTGGAAATATCCGAATTAACAAAAGCCCGTTTAACAAATTTTTTATATTTGAATATTTGAAATTTGTAAATTCGTAAATTTGAAAATTCGAAAACCCAAAAATTTGAAAATCTGAAATAATAGCTAACTAATAATAACTTAGCTATTACTAACTAATAAATTATAGGTATTGGAATTTCCTTTAAAATTTGGCTGTTAGTGAACGTAACGAAAGTTACAAATTATCCGAAATAACGAATGCCGTCTCTAAACAAATGGAACGTAACAAATTATTAATAATAAATGACAATAATAATAATAAAAATGCTTTATTATTATTATTATTTATTATTAATTTGTTCCTTTCCAGTTATTTAGATTCGGCATCCGTTATTTTGGATAATTCATAACTTCGGATAACTTTGTATTCGTTACATTCACTAACAGCAAAATTTAAAAAAGATTTCCATTACCTATAATTTAATAGTTATTATTAGTTAGTTATCCTTTTGAATTTTTCGATTTTCTTTCTTATTTTCGGATTTTCGAATTTTAAAATTTACCAACTTACGCATTTTCGTTTTTACGAATTTACGAACTTTCGAATTCACAAATTTACGAATTGCGATCATAACGAATGACCCGAAAAACAAATTTTAAAAAAATGAAACGAAAACGAACACATTTTTCGGCAGTGCACATGTCTATTAACCAGACAGAGACATAAAGTGCAATTAAAATCACACCTTTAATGAAATGACAAAAAAAACACAGTTCAGGAACGTAGTCAAAAACAGAAGCCAGGATTTGAATATCAGAGCGGGTGATCTGACGAGCCGGGGTCAGGAATCCAGACGTCAGCGTAGACAGGAGCAAAAATCAGGAATAGGAATCAGAAGGGAAAATATCAGCCAGGCCAAGTCATACACAAGAGCACAGACAGGTACGCACTGGAGATCATAGACCACAAAAGGGCAAGGAGGAAATGAGCTAAGCTGTTTAAATAGCAAAAAGTGTCTGACTGTAGGCTGGATTAATGAGGCAGGTAAATGGTAACCAGGTGAGTCACTGTGGTAACAATGAGTGGCTGGTAATTAACGGACAGCTGAGCAGGTTCAGAGCACTGAAAGAAAAGAGCTGCTCGTTGAGTAGCAGGAGCCAGACCTGACAGTGTTAGGTACCTGGTAGTTGAGCCCGACTGGTAGAAGGAGACCTCCCTTAAGCGCTGGTTCAGGAGCCACTGGAAGTGGGAACAGTGGTCTCTTGAGCACAGTGGGTAGGAGGGCCTGATGCAGGTTATTGCGGTAGTAAACACAGGAACTGGAAAGACGTCCCTCCGGGATGGCTGAGCTGCGGATGCAGGTAGGCTGAAGCGGATCAGTAGGCAGACAGGTGGATGATATGGCAGCAGCAGAGCCTGGAGCTTGGCAGAGCAGACTAGAAGCAGCGTCACAGGACACAGGCAAAGCAGAGTCAGACAGTCCGTTTGGCAGGAGATCAGGCAAGTATATGGCAGGAGGGATAATCAAAGAATAGTCAGGCAGGCAGGAGTTCGTCAACAGGTCACAAGATATGAGCAAGGTCAGGCAGGCCGGATCGGATTGGAGACAGGAGAATGGTCAGACGGAGCTGGGTCACTAGCAAATACAACAACAGGCAGAATACAGGAACTCAGGTGCAGAGCTGCAGACGAACAGCACCTGATGGAAGTATCTGACAGTCTTTTAAAGGGTCCTTGGCTCCAAACAGCGCTAGCGCGAACGGGAGCGCGCGGGAGCGCTTCGGCGCCCCCTAGTGGGGATTTCAGCAGAACTGCCCTGGTAAAGCCCCTCTTGCTCCTGCGCGCACGCATGTTCACCCGACGGCCACTGATATGTCCCTGACAGACAGCATGCTCCCTTCAACGTTATCCTGAAGAGTGATGCCTTACAATATGTTATCATTAGGTTGATGAATATGCATATTGTTGATTTCACCACGGTCCTGATGAAGCATTGGAGCATGCAAAACACGTTGACCATCCTTGAGTGTAAATAGGGATATATTGTTGAAGATTATATGATTTGTTAAAGATACAGTACATGCTGAATCTGTAATGTATACCATACTTACCTCATCAATTAAAAAAAAATTCTAAAGTGGTAGTAAACTCGGTTTTTAAACATGTACCTACAGGTAAGCTTATAATAAATCTTACCTTTAGGTACCATGAATATCTACCAATCTTGCACCATTTAGTAGATATTCACATTGACGGCATTCAGGGTATGCTGAGTGTGTTGTGAATGCAGAGCATGCCATGCCAAAATAGTGACTTCCATGAGTGACATCATTATAGTCTGAAAACAGCCAGAGAATGCGGAACCAGAAGGAAGACCAAGATGAAAACGAAGATAGAGGATAGAAGATAGAAGCACCTCCTGTGGTGACGGCTCTGCACTAGAGGGTACCATGTGAAAGGTAAGTCTGATTTGTGTTGTGTATGTATTCTGTATTCCTAAAGCCCCATACACACTATCAGATTTTCTGCTGACTTTTTCCTTCAGATTTACCAAAACCATATAATATGAGGTTAAACCTTAGGAGTTTCAATTTGTAGGCAATCAGGCAGGTCCTTGCACTACATGGTTTTGGTAGATCTGAAGACAAAAATCAGCAGAAAACCTGATAGTGTGTATGGGGCTTCAATCCTATGTCAAACTTGTGAAATTTCTGAAATTTGAAGTGGTTCTAAGGGCAGAAGGTTTTTTTTTACCTTAATGCATTCTAGAAAACCTTCTAAGTGCAACTCCTCTCCACCAGTCCCCCTTATACTTACCTGAGCCCAAGCCATGTGATCCAGCCATGTGAATAAGAGAGCAACGACTCTCTCCCTCCTCATATGTTAAGAGACAGCAGCGGGTGCTGCCTCTGCTGTCAATCGTGGCCAGTGAGAAGATAGCGGGGGTGGGGCCAAACCGTGCTGTGTGTGTCTATGTACACAAAGTGCCGGTTTAGAAATTACCCTGCATGAGTGCCCCCATAGCAAGCGGCTTGCTATAGTGGGCACTCCATGGGGGGGAAGGAGCTAGGGGCAATGAGGAGCCCAAGAAGAAGATTTAGGGCTGCTCTGTGTAAAACCATTGCAGTATTGCAAGTATTGCAAGTACTGTATTGCAAGTATTACATGTTTGTTATTTTTTTTTAAAAATGGACATAAAAAAATGAGGGTTTACAATCACTTTAAGACAGCATTCTTGAACTAATTTCTCTTCACACTGCTCTCTCCCTACCAGCCTGTTCCTTGTCAGCAGATCTTGAGCAAGCCTTCTGATGAAGTCGTAATGACGAAACGCGTTAGTGTGTGACTACCTGGACTACTAGCAGTTTGTGACTCTACCCGGGAATCACCGCAATCAGTGGACACTGGAGTTTGATGTGATGTCTGATAATTTTGTAAGTGCATTTTAAAAGGAGGGGTTGTGTATTGAAATACAGTAAAACCTTGGTTTGAGAGTAGCTTGGTTTGAGAGCATTTTGCAAGACAAGCAACATTTTTTAATAAATTTTGACTTGATATACAAGTGATGTCTTGATATACAACTAGCGTCATGTCACAACTGACTATAAAAGAGAAGAGAGGCACCTCTAAATGTAGCAATATGGTTACATTTAATGAAGGTACAACATTTAGCAACATATTGCTACACTTTTCTCTTTAATACCCTGTAGCTCTGGCTGGATTTTGTTTCTAATCCCCTTGCGGAGGCTTCCATTTGTGGATGGACATTTTATGGTTACACAACATATCATATTGCTATAATCTTTTTATACGGACTATAAACTGAAGCATCTATGAATAAACGGTTGTGGAACGAACCATTTGTGTTTCCATTATCTCTTATGGGGAAATTTGCTTTGATATACAAGTGCTTAGGATTACAAGCATGTTTCTGGAAATAATTATTCTCGCAATCCAAGGTTTTACTGTACATTTTAAATGACAGGATTACGCTATGAGCCTATTTCCTTTATAACATGAGAAATTCTGTGACTGGAGGAAAACTTTGCATAAAGAGGAGCTTCATTGGATAAAGAGATTAAAATACAGGCGTATGGTTTATGGAGATCTAGTGAGTGTAATAACCAAGGAGAGTGGATCTCACGAGGTGTGGTGATGGAACTTATGGACTAAATCACATGTGTGTACTAATCTTAAGGCCCATACACACGATCAGACTTTTTGACAACAAACATGCAAATTAGCTGTTTTAAGGCAACACCGTGTGTATGCTCCATCGGACAAACTTTTTCGGTTTTCATCGGACAAATGTTGGCTGTGCGAACAGACAAACTTGGTGGCAACAAAAGTCCTACCTCAGCTAGTCCGATCGCGTGTACACAAAACCATCGGACTTTAGTCCAAAGTACAAACACGCCTGCTCAGAACCAATGCAAAAGATCAGACAACAATATAGAAGTTAACCAAAAAGAAGTTAACTTTCTCTTTTGAAGTGTCGTCAGTACGTTGAAACGTCACTATGTTCGTGTTTGTTGCATAAAAAGTTCTGCCGTGTGTATGCAATGCAAGTTCACGGCCAACGCCCTTTGGACAGAAATACACGGAAAAGTTTGTTTAAAGTCCGATTGTGTGTACGAGGCTTAACACTCACGTGGTGAAACATACCCTGGGCTGTTTAAAAGCATATGGTGTGGAATACACCTGAGGAGCACTGCTAATGCTGCAATGACCGGTTATGATTTAAGGCATATGTTATGAAATGAAAGATAATGAGCACTGCAACACAACTGATTTTAATCTTGCGCTGCTTCTCCCCCTAATGCCGCGTACACACGGTCGGATTTTCCGGCGGGAAATGTTGGATGTGAGCTTGTTGGCTGAAAGTCCGACCGTGTGTATGCTCCATCGAACATTTGTTGTCAGACTTTCCGCCAACAAATGTTGTCTAGCAGGTCCTCAAATTTTCCTCCAACAAAACTTTGTTGTCGGAATTTCCGACGCAAGTCCGACGCAAGTTCCACGCATGCTCGGAATCAAGCAGAAGGAGCTGCACTGGCTATTGAACTTCATTTTTCTCGGCTCGTCGTATGTCTTGTACGCCACCACGTTCCCACATTCGTAATTGTTGGCCAACATTTGTGTGACCGTGTGTATGCAAGACAAGTTGGAGCCAACAACCTTCGAACAAAAATCCACAGTTTTGTTGTTGGAAAGTCCTATGGTGTGTACGGGGCATTAGAGTTTAGGTTTTGCTGTATATGGACCGCAAGAGCCTGATACCAGATAAAGTCCAGGTACTTTCACTATTTACATTTAAACGTGTGTTTTATGATGTATTTATGAATTCTGAGCTGTATTGACCACTTAACGACCACCTCATAGCAGATTTACAGCTATGAGGCAGCCGTTCTGTGCAGAATCACGTACAATGGATATAAAAAGTCTACACACCCCTGTTAAAATGTCAGGTCTCTGTAATGTAAAAAAAAAATGAGACAAAGATAAATCATTTTATAACTTTTTTCATACTTAATGTGACCTATTAACTGTACAACTCAATTGAAAAACAAACTGAAATCTTTTAGGGAGGGGAAGTAAAAAAATAAAATAAAATAATGTGGTTGCATAAGTGTGCACACCCTCTTATAGCTGGGGATGTAGCTGTGTTCAGAATTAAGCAATCACATTCAAGCTCATTTTAAATAGGAGTCAGCACACACCTGTCATCATTTAAAGTCTCTCTGATTAACCCCAAATAAAGTTCAGCTGTTCTAGTAGGTCTTTCCTGACATTTTCTTAGTCGCATCCTACAGCAAAAGCTATGGTCCGCAGAGAGCTTCCAAAGCCGGAGAGGGATTTTATTGTTAAAAGGTATCAGTCAGGAGAAGGGTACAGAAGAAATTCCAAGGCGTTAGATATACCATGGAACACAGTGAAGATAGTCATCATCAAGTGGAGAAAATTTAGCACAACAGTGACGTCACCAAGAACTGGACATCCCTCCAAAATTGTTGAGAAGACGAGAAGAAAACTGGTCAGGGAGGCTGCCAAGAAGCCTAGAGCAACATTAAAGGAGCTACAGGAATATCTGGCATTACTGGCTGTGTGATACACGTGACAACAATCTCCCGTACTCTTCATATGTCTGGGCTATGGGGTAGAGTGGCAAGATGGAAGCCTTTTCTTAGGAAGAAAAACATCCAAGCCCGTAATTAGGAAAGGGGTTGGGACTTTAAATGAGGCATATATGTAAGGCTAAAAAAAATAGTCAATGTTGGAGAAATAAATAAGTTTATTGTGCCATGGATGACAAAAACATCACATGACAGGTGCATACATATCATTTCAATCCTCATATAGACATGCTGCAAACTACGTAAATTACGTAGCTCATATACAATGTAGCAAGGAAGCAACTGGCCTTATTGGCATGATGATGTAGAAACTTGCATGTAATAAAGTAAAGGGCTTATAAGCCATCAATGTAAACATAATGCATCAAATCTAGGCCCGACACGTTTCGTTGGGTATTACCAACTCTTCGGGAGGCAGATGCAATGGCACTCCAAAAAGAGAAAACATAAATAACCAAGGGTATTACCTAATGATGGGACAAACATGTAATGGATAAAGGGACAAACTTATTGTCCCTTATGGTACTCACATGTGCTATGTGCGCAAGGCTGGAGGACCAAGCCTGGCTAAATTTTGCAAAAACACATCTGAAGTCCCCCAAAAGCTTGTGGGAAAATATGTTATGATCTGATGAAATCAAGGTTGAAATTTTTGGCCATAATTCCAAAAGATTATGGAAAGGGGTGTGAAGGGGATTTTAGTGTCAGATTTGTCTTCCGCAATGTCACAGTCCCTCTATGAGTCGCTGATCGCGGCCATTACTAGAAAAAAATAAAAATTCCATAAATCTATCCCATAGTTTGTAGACTCTATAACTTTTGAGCAAACCAATCAATAATCGCTTATTGGGATTTTTTTTTTTTTTTTTTTTTTTTTTTTAGCAAAAACATGTAACAGAATATATATTGGCCTAAACTGATGAAGAAATTAGATTTTGAAGAAAAATTTTATTGGGTATATTTTAAAGCAGAAAGTAAGAAATATTGTTTTTTTTTTTTAATTGTTGGTCTTTTTTTTATAGCGCTAAAAAATGCAGAGGTGATCAAATACCACCAAAAGAAAGCTCTACTTGTGGGGGAAAAAAATGACATAAATTTTATTAGGGTACAGCATTGCACAATCACACAATTATCAGTTAGAGTACCGCAGTGCCGTATTGCAAAAAATAGCCTGGTCATGAAGGGGGGTAAACCTTCTGGAGCTGAAGTGGTTAAAGTAACGTAGGTTGAGGAAGCGCTACTACTACATAATGACAACATTCTCAAAAAATGTATAGGGACACTTTTTTGTCTGTAGGCGGAGTCTTATTATAATTAGGGGGTGGGGCATTAATTTGTAGGCGTGGTGTAACAGGTCGAAAAATTAAAGCTGTTCGGAGCAGTTCAATTTCTATTGGCAGCCACTTTCATTGCCAACCAGGCTCCGCCTCTTGTTTCTTCCTCATGAGAGCTGGTCTTCTGTAAAATGGCGTTGGAGACAATTCCCTAGTGCTGGCCCCGGACCTCTAGCCGTGGCTCTAGCGAAAAATCGAGAAAACAATCATTCCCTGTGAAATGTCTGAGGACACGGTAAGGGCGGTACAAGGGTCTAAATACCGGGAATGTCCCGGGAATTTCAGGACTGTTGGCAACTATGCTACTAGTGTGAAACATGTTCTATTTGTGATATCCCCATGGTGTTTGTGATGATTTTATGATATACAATAAAGGATTTTGAGGAGTGCAGCGATTGTGGAACTTTTCTTTGATGTAAAGACCGGGACAAGGGTCTAAATACCGGGAATGTCCCGGGAATTTCGGGACTGTTGGCAACTATGCTACTAGTGTGAAACATGTTCTATTTGTGATATCCCCATGGTGTTTGTGATGTTTTTATGATATACAATAAAGGACTGAGGAGTGCAGCGATTGTGGAACTTTTCTTTGATGTAAATACCGGGACAAGGGTCTAAATACCAGGAATGTCCCGGGAATTTCTGGACTGTTGGCAACTATGCTACTACTAGTGTGAAACATGTTCTATTTGTGATATCCCCATGGTGTTTGTGATGTTTTTATGATATACAATAAAGGATTTTGAGGAGTGCAGCGATTGCCAAACTTTTCTTTGATGTAAAGTAATGCAGTGACGTATAGCAAAAAATGGCCTAGTCATGAAGGGAGGGGTACATCTTCCGGAGGTCAGGTGGTTAAGTCCAGGTACTTGCACTATTTACATTTAAAAATGCAGTTTATGATGTATTTATGAATGCTGAGCTACATTAATTTGTATATTTCATATCTGCTTGTAGTTCAGCTTTAAACTCATCTGTATCTACAGTATACAGCCTGTGCTGAGGTGTGAGTACCCGTGTTCTGAATTACCAGACTAGATCTTATTTATGAAAACGTTCACAGGAAAATACTGCATTTGATGTCCATAAAAAACAACCAATCACAACCTCATTTTTATTCTCCCCGTACAAACCAAGATTTCTCAATAATAAGACTTGAAAAAAAGATTGGAACAAACCATTTTTTTTGTTTTCGTAGTTAATATCAGCGACAATAATAGAGCCCAAAACTGAGAAATGCCAATTGTATGACAGCACAACACCGATAATTGGTCAGACCTTCATTTCCAAGGTGGGAAGAGGAATGGTGAAGAAATTAATGGGATCTTGTTACAAAAAAGAAGTAAGGAAAGAGATTATCTTCAGGAAATAGAATTTAACACATCACGTCTTATTGTGGATATTGATGGATATTGATGGAATATACCGTTGATATAATTATTTTTTTTTTTATTTGCTCTGTATGTTGCAGCCAGAAACACATAAGTATCTGATACTAAACCTTTTCATATACAGCACAAGCTTGATGATTGCTTTTTGATTTTAGCTTAAAAAATGTAGCAGATTACATTTTCTTTTTCAGAAAAAACTACAGCCACATTCTTAAGCTTGGGTATACTTATACACTTTATTGTCAAAAGTATTGGAACACCTGCCTTTACACGCACATGAACCTTTGGCCCACCCTTTGCAGCTATAACAGCTTCAACTGCACTCAGGTCTCAGATTACACTCAGCTCGGTGCTGTGCAGTGTATGGCATCAGATTCCCTCCCCCTGCTTTCTGAAGCTCAGAAATGCTGTGTAATTTCTGGACTTTGAATGGTTGTGCAGGAGAGAGGGCTACAGATAAACAGGTACAATTTGTATAGGAGGATTTGTTTGATCTCTGTGTATCACCTGAGGCTAGTCACTTCACTGGGTATATGTAAGTGTTTATAACATCTTTACGTAATGCTGGCATGTCATGTTGAGCCTCCATGCCTGAATGAATTGAAACCTAATGAATGAAAGAGGCGGACCAGTGACAGGGAGGAAAGAGCTACACTATATTACCAAAAGTATTGGGACACCTGCCTTTACACGCACATGAACCTTAATGGCATCCCAGTCTTAGTCCGTAGGGTTTAGTATTGAGTTGGCCCACCCTTTGTAGCTATAACAGCTTCAACTCTTCTGGGAAGGCCGTCCACAAAGTTTAGGAGTGTGTCTATGGGAAGGTTTGACTATTCTTCCAGAAATGCATTGGTGAGGTCAGAAACTGATGTTGGACGAGAAGGCCTGGCTCACAGTCTCTGCTCTAATTCAACCCAAAGATGTTCTATCGGGTTGAGATCAGGACTCTGTGCAGGCCAGTCAAGTTCCTCCACTCCAAACTCGCTCGTCCATATCTTTATAGACCTTGCTTGGAAGGGGTAAACACTAGGGGCGATCAAGTGGTTAAGTGTTCCCTAGGGAGGTGTTTCTAACTGTGTTGGGATTGTACTGACAGGGAGTAGAGAGAGATCGCTGTTCCTGATCACTAGGAACAGCAGATCTCTCTCTCCTCCCCTGTCAGAATGGGGATCTGTCTGTTTACATTGACAGATCCCCGGTCTGGCTCTCTGTGGATTGATTGCAGGTGGCCAGCGGAGATCGTGGCCACGCGCATCAGCTCCTACATCATGCCGCACCCCTATACCACTTAAAGCGGTCGCCGTGCAGCTACGGCGATTTGCACAGGGGAGCCAACCTGCCGCCATATAACAACGGCGGCTGGTCGGCAAGAATTTCATGAAAGATATCCAAGGGAACCATATTTCCTGAAATTGGGAATATAAGTCTTATAAAGCTTGTTAAAACCAGAACACGTCCTAGGTACCAAATGCCCTCTGAGGATGTGCCCTTGCACGAAATGCACTAGGACTGGATTACGTCCTGACGTCACGCCGCCATATTAGTAAATGGATTTGAATTGCTGTTTTTATGTGCTATGTCATCCGTTTGGATGTGTGAGATTTTATGTGGATTCTTTACATTTTAATAAACTTTTACACTATATGAGACCCTCCGGTGTGACTATGTGGTGAGCACCCTCTTTCAATACAGCCCTTGTATGCACAGTGTGACGCTTCCCTCTGGCAAACATCGGAACTTTGGACATCTACCTACAGTATCTAGCAGTTGGATGGTCGTGTATGAGAGGCAAGGAGTTTTTAGCTAATATCAAAGTGCTGCTTGCTGCTAATGGCAGCACAGAATTTGGTGAGTGCAATTTGTTTCTCATGGGAATACACTTTATTCTGGGACTCAATATATTATCACAGGTAATAAGACTTTTGTGCTCTATATATAATTCATATACACATATTGTTATATATATATATATATATATATATATATATATATATATATATACTGTATACAGTATCTCACAAAAGTTAGTACACCCCTCATTTTTGTAAGTATTTTATTCTATCTTTTCATGTGACAACACTGAAGAAATGACACTTTGCTACAATGTAAAGTAGTGAGTGTACAGCTTGTATAACAGTGTAAATTTGCTGTCCCCTCAAAATAACTCAACACACAGCCATTAATGTCTAAACTGCTGGCAACAACACTTTGTCCAAATTGGGCAAAGTGTCAATATTTTGTGTGGCCACCATTATTTTCCAGCACTGCCTTAACCCCCTTGGGCTTGGAGTTCACCAGAGCTTCACAGGTTGCCACTGGAGTCCTCTTTCACTCCTCCATGACAACATCACAGACCTGGTGGATGTTAGAGACCTTGCGCTCCTCCACCTTCCGTTTGAGGATGCCCCACAGATGCTCAATAGGTTTTAGGTCTGGAGACATACTTGGCCAGTCCATCACCTTTACCCTCAGCTTCTTTAACAAGGCAGTGGTCGTCTTGGAGGTGTTATCATGTTGGAATACTGCCCTGTGGCCCAGTCTCTGAAGGGAGGTGATCATGCTCTGCTTCAGTATGTCACAGTACATGTTGGCATTCATGGTTCCCTCAATGAACTGTAGCTCCCCAGTGTCGGCAGCACTCATGCAGCCCCAGACCATGACACTCCCACCACCATGCTTGACTGTAGGCAAGACACACTTGTCTTTGTACTCCTCACCTGGTTGCCCCCACACACGCCTGACACCATCTGAACCAAATAAGTTTATCTTGGTCTCATTAGACCACAGGACATGGTTCCAGTAATCCATGTCCTTAGTCTGCTTGTCTTCAGCAAACTGTTCTTTCTTGTGCATCATCTTTAGAAGAGGCTTCCTTCTGGGATGACAGCCATGTAGACCAATTTGATTCAGTGTGTGGCATATGGTCTGAGCACTGACAGGCTGAACCCCCACCCCTTCAACCTCTGCAGCAATGCTGGCAGCACTCATATGTCTATTTCCCAAAGACAACCTCTAGATATGACGCTGAGCACGTGTACTCAACTTCTTTGGTCGACCATGGTAAGGCCTGTTCTGAGTGGAACCTGTCCTGTTAAACCTCTATATGGTCTTGGCCACAATGCTGCAGCTCAGTTTCTGGGTCTTGGCAATCTTTTTATAGTCTAAGCCATCTTTATACAGAGCAACAATTCTTTTTTTTCAGATCCTCAAAGAGTTCTTTGGCATGAGGTGCCATGTTGAACTTCCAGTGACCAGTATCAGAGAGTGAGAGCGATAACACCAAATTTGACACACCTGCTTCCCATTCACACCTGAGACCTTGTAACACTAATGAGTCACATGACACCGGGGAGGGAAAATGGCTAGTTGGGCCCAATTTTGGATATTTTCACTTAGGGGTGTACTCACTTTTGTTGCCAGCGGTTTAGACATTAATGGCTGTGTGTTGAGTTATTTTGAGGGGACAGCAAATTTACACTGTTATACAAGCTGTACACTCACTACTTTATATTGTAGCAAAGTGTAATTTCTTTAGTGTTGTCACATGAAAAGATATAATAAAATGTTTACAAAAATGCGAGGGGTTTACTCACTTTTGTGAGATACTGTATGTCTGTATAGAGGCGCTGCACATTATTGTTTATGTTTCAGTTGGGTTTTGTATGTAGACTTATTGCTAGTTGCCTACTTTATACCTCTAGTGCAGACTTCTTTTTTTACTATTTTCATTGTTTTATATTCCTATACCTAACCTATTCTGAAAACTCCAGCAGTAATGTAATGATGCTATGAAGAGGGGCAAAACTGGTTGGCAGTGAACCCGAGCTGGAACCCGAGCTTTAATAGCCTCCACTAGTTGAAGAGGTGACACAAGATGTTTGTAAGTGGAGAGAAGACTTTGGTCACAGGAGAATGGGAAGGATGGATTGAATTTTCTTTTGCCCAAAGATTTAAAGTAAATACAGCATCAAAATCTGAGAGGATGTCAAAATCCCATGCTACAACTTAAAAAAAAAATACAATCCTACTTGTAAATTCCCCAACATGTTCACATAATAATAACCACTGTGGTCCATACAAATCCACTAATGCTGCCAGCCACCCACCCACCACCGACGTCACAAGGAAACTCAATGGCTGCCAATTGAAGAGACTCAAGTCTCTCTTCAATGTTGCCACGGTTTTGCTTGCTAGAGGATGTGATATCACCCTGGCAGAGGGAAAAGTGGATTCCATCTTTGAAGGATGCCAAGACCGCTGCACTGGCTACACATGTGCTCTGCAATATGCTATAAAAAGAATTTGATTAAAGAAAAGCCTCAGGGCATGCTCACAATATCCTCTCAACAATTCCGGGGCCATGATGATGGTTAAAAACAACACTGACTTCCTCCCTGGTCTCTTGGATTCTTCTTTGAGGGACCATTGTGCAAAGCCAAGGGTACTCACAAAACACTTTTTCAAACGGAGCTTGTTTCGAAACATAACAGACTTACTGACTGTCACTAGACTACCTATGTCTACTTACCTTCAATTTAGGCACTTCCTGAACTAACCTTTCCTTCAACAGGTATAAGGTAGAGAACCAACCCCCTTGGAGTCTCTATTCCTCTCAGGAACCCTGCAGTGATACCTCATCTAGGCCACCTACTTCTCCATGACATCCCAGCTTCCCTCTAATACTGGAAAAGCATGTAAAGCATTGGAAATTGAACTAGGGATACACATTTTGTAGAGGAAGAATGGGAGCACATAAATGTTAATATTCACAAGTCTTCAGTATCCAAGAAAATGGATATAAACTGTGTTTTTGTTGATATAGAATGCCCTCTCTCCATAAATAATTGCTGGTGCTGCCTGGTTGAAGAAGGTACATTCCTGCATATCTGGTGCCAATGCCCAATACTTCCAACATATTGACAACGGGTACACCAGACTATAAAGGGGTTACTACTTACGTAGTTACATAGTTAATCTGGTTGACTCTGACCGCTTTTGCCTCCTTTGTTCAAACCCATGGAACTACATAGTGACATACTGTAGTTTAAATGGTTGAAAGAAGACACAAGTCCATCCAGTTCGACCAACTGAGAAAAATAAAAACCAACACACTCATTCTCTCTTCCTCCAGACGTAAAGAGTGTCCCATTGTCCTCTGTGATAACCTTAAAGTGAATAACTCAACATCAAGTTCACTATATGGAACCCTTATGTATTTATACATGTTGATCATATCCCCCCTTAATCAACTCTTCTCAAGAGAGAATAAATTCATCTAAACTTTCCTCATAGCTGAGGTTCTCCATGCCTCTTATCAGTTTGGTTGCCCTTCTTTGCACTTTCTCCAGTTCCCCGATATCCTTTTTGTGAACTGGAGCCCAAAACTGAACTGCATATTCCAGATGAGGTCTTACTAATAATTGGTACAGGGGCAAAATGATATCTCTTTCAACCTCTCTGACAACCTGGACTTTTTTCCTTCGCCATATTTACTTCATCATACCTCCTTGACCTTTGAAATATTACTTGAAATCCCCGACTATGCCATGGGCAACGCAGCCAGAATGTGCGTCTCTACACTCTGGAGAAAAACATCAGTGCCCTCCCTAAGAGAGTGGTTTGCGAGGTTGGATAGAGTTTGGCAAATGGAAGAGCTGATTTCTATGCCACAGGAAAAGCTACAGATTTTATCAAATATGGGCATGCGGGATCCACTTTAAATCGAAACCTGACAATGCCAGCATTATGTCCAAATAATAGATAGACATGTGTACTGACAAAAAATGTGTTTGTTTTCATTTTCGTTTCATTTGTTTTTTTTGCTAAACAAATGGAACGTAATGATCTAATAATAATTAATAACAATAATAATAATAATAATAAAACCTTTTTATTATTATTATTTATTATTCATTTGTTCCATTCCATTTGTTTAGATGCGGCATTCATTATTTCGGATAATTCGTAACTTCAGATAAATTTGTGTTTATTACGTTCACAAACAGCCAAATTTTAAAGGAAATTCCAATACCTCTAATTTAATAGTTAGTTATTATTAGTCAGTTATTATTTCAAACTTTACTGTTTTTCTTTCTTATTTTCAGATTTTTGGATTTTCGAATTTCCGAATATATGAATTTTGCATTTCAAATTTCCGAATTTTCAAATTTCCAAATTTCCGAATTCCGAATTTCCAAATTTTCGAATTTCGAATTTCCAAATTTTTGTGTTCTGAATTTCTGAATTTTCAGATTTTCAGAATTCGAAAATTCAGAAATTCAGAAATTCGAAAATCCGAAAATCTGAAAAAAGAAAGAAAATCAGTAAAATGTGAAAAAATACAGTAACTAAATAATAACTAACTATTAAATTATAGGTATTGGAATTTCCTTTCAAATTTGGCTGTTTGTGAACGTAACAAATACAAATTTATCTGAAGTTACGAATTATCCGAAATAACGAATGCCGCATCTAAACAAATGGAATGGAACAAATGAATAATAAATAATAAAAAGGAATTAGAAAATTCAGAACTAATTCGGAATTAAACGAATTGTGCATGTCTAATAATAGACTTTAGGACACTTTGACAAACATACTGGGATTGGATACATACTGAGGTGGGAAGCACTCACAGATGGGTGTTCTCCTATTTTTTCTCCTTCGCCACCAATTTTCCTGCATTTCTGCCCTCCCCAACCCCGTTCTCTTTTTTTTTTTTCTTTCTTTTTTTTCTATCTTTCTCCTCCCTATCTTTTTTCTTTCCCTCTTTCTTGTTCCTTCTCTCCTGTTCCTATTTTATCTGTTCCTCTTGTTTTCTTCTACATTCCAATTTGCACCCACACGTGCTGTATTATGTCAATTCATAGAATGTTTTTCATGACTGACCTTGAAAATTCCCTTGTATTGTGCATTGTGGTGTATGCCTTTTTTCATGTTTAAAGCAGTAATTAACCTGAAAGCGAACATTTATTATATTGCAGCTTACCAATTCTTAGATGTGATGGCTGCATCCATTTCAGGCTTCTATTTTCATCTTGTGATCTGGCCAGTAAGTCTGTTGTTTAAAAAAAAAAAAAAAAAGCTCTCCAGCAGAATGTATCAGTTTACAAGGAAGAAACAAATCATTTACCGCTGACAGGGATGCTTACAATGATCAGCTTTTATTTATTTATGTAAAACCTTTATCCCGCTGACAGGGATGCCTACAATGGTCAACTTTTATTTATTTATGTAAAACCTTTATCCCAAAAGAAACAAAAAAACAGTTTGCTGTAACTGCCTATAAAGTGTTAGCTGCCTGGCTTCAATTTATTAGTGTATTTAAATCTGCTAATACACCTAACACTACACCCCCACCCCCCCTCCCAGACTGACAATGCTACTGTCCAAAGGTGTCCACTATTCTCCTTCATCCAGCGTGGGGGCACTCTACGGGGGTTGTGTTACTGGGCAGATTACCAGGTGAAAAGAAAACATGCCTAAAAAAATGAAAATAGCCACCACATTTAATGATTGGTAAGCTGCAGTATATTATAGATTTGGGGTTTTGGGTTTAATACCACTTTAATAAATACTATTATAGAATAAGAAAACCTCTAGCCATTTTTTTGTTTGCATTTTACTCAATGGATAGACAACTTTTATGGTGGCCTTCTATATCCACTTGAAGACCAGGCCTTTTCTGGCCCTTTTGCTTACAAGTTTAAATCAGTATCTTTGCTAGAAAATGACTTATAACCCTAAAACTTTATATATTTTTTTAGCAGAGACCCGAGGGAATAAAATGGCGATTGTTGCAATTTTTAATGTCACACGGTATTTGCGCAGCGGATTTTTCAAACACAATTAAAAAAAAAATACATATTAATGAATAGAAAAAAAAATAAAAAAAAATAATATATATATATATATATATATATATATATATATATATATATATACCCCTTTTGTTTTGTAAAATATAAAAGATGATGTTACACCGAGTAAATAGATAACTAACATGTCATGCTTTAAAATTGCACACACTTGTGGAATGGCAACAAACTATAAGTACATATTTGGGGGGCACACCATACAATGCATTTAAATTCAAGATGGTGCTGCTGTAAGACTTATAAACAGTACAAAATATTTTACAGCGCACACATACAAGATTGACATTTCCTGCAGGGCTAGTTAAAAACACCTGAACACCTGAACATATTCAAAAAATACGGGGGTTTGGTCACACTATATGGTCATATAGTGCTAAGCCCACTTACTGCGACAAAGTACCCCGAATTAGTGGGTCCTACACTAGTAATAGAATGGAAGATCCTCTGTCTCAACCATGGGAGCTGAACTCCTCTATGTGGGAGAACTAAAAGGGATACATCCTAATCACTGGTGGCCACTAAATAGGAGGTAATGAGGAGGGGGAGGGGTGCTCCAGCCCAAAAACCTGGTCAGGGCCTATTACAACATACAAGTACATATTTGGGGGGCACACCATACAATGCATTTAAATTCAAGAGCACCCCTCCCCCTCCTCATTACCTCCTATTTAGTGGCCACCAGTGATTAGGATGTATCCCTTTTAGTTCTCCCACATAGAGGAGTTCAGCTCCCATGGTTGAGACAGAGGATCTTCCATTCTATTACTAGTGTAGGACCCACTAATTCGGGGTACTTTGTCGCAGTAAGTGGGCTTAGCACTATATGACCATATAGTGTGACCAAACCCCCGTATTTTTTGAATATGTTCAGGTGTTCAGGTGTTTTTAACTAGCCCTGCAGGAAATGTCAATCTTGTATGTGTGCGCTGTAAAATATTTTGTACTGGCAACAAACTATGGCACTTAAAAATCTCTATAGGCGACATTTTAAAATGTTTTACAGGTTACCTATTTAGAGATACAGAGGAGGTCTAGAACTAGAATTATTGCTCCCACTCTAACATTTGCGGCAATACCTCACATGTGTGGTGTGGACACTGTTTACATATGCGTGTGTGACTTACAGATGCGATTGCCACTGTGCTGGAGCACGGAGGGATGGGGGTGCTTTAATTTTTGTTTCTTATTTATTTGATTTTTTTTTTTTTTGACCACTCGTATTCCTTGTACTGTAAACATCCCTTGTAATAGAAATAAGGATGACAGGTCCTCTTTATGGAGGGATCTGGGCTCAAAAATACCCCAAATCTCTTCTTTACCTTTAAAAGCAAAAGATCCCAAAAACATTATTTTTGGATCTTTTGATTTTGATTACTTCCGCCCTAGACCAATAGTGACGCCATAACGTCGCTTCAGTCCTCCATGGCCATAGAGGCAATCAGAGACAATCTAGTCTCTACTTGCCTCTGTGACCAGCCGGCCCCACTGTGGGTTCATTTCTCAGGCATGCCGGTGAAAACGGCAGTGGCGGCCGGTGGTAATTTTCTTTGGGGGCGGCAAACAGTAACAACCCCCCCGTTGGTCGGTCCATCGGCCGGCCTGGACTGGTTCACTTACCCCATCTATGTGGCACTTCTCCCGGGCTTTCGGCAGTGGCGGCTCTCCCGTTCTCCTGCTCTCCACAGGCGACATCTCTGGCTTCCGTGTCCTCCCTCCTTCTCAGCGGGCAATCCGCAGTCTTCTTTTTTTCGGGCAATTAGAAAACGGGTCTCACACCCGCTTCTGATTGGCCAGATTGAGGATCAGTGTTACAACAGCGAATATTCATTCCCTTTTGTAACATCTGGGTGGCTCTTGGCGCAATGCTCTGCGCCACAAGCCCACCTATTTTGAAGCCTATTAGAGCCTATGGCTCTAATCAGGTGCTTCAAAAAACACCCCGCCGCTGTAATTCAGGCGCCCGGCGTCCTGAAAGGGGCCGGACGCCTGAATAAGGGGTGGCAGTCGAAGCTCCCAACTGTCCCTGATTTCGAGGGACTGTCCCTGATTTGGAAGAATGTCCCTCTGTCTCTCTTTCCTCCTCATTTGTCCCTCATTTTGGTCTGATCTATAGAGTTGTAAATAAAATGCACTTTTTATCTTTCAAAAAGTGTTTCCCAGTGCTAAACCTTTCATCCAATTTCTAAATTTGCTGCATTTGTAAATTTCAGAAGCCAATATAAAGGAATAGTAGTGGTTAAAAAAAAGCACTTGTGGGTTTAACTACCGTATTTATCGGCGTATAACACTTAAAATCCGGGGAAAATCATGAGCGGAGGATCGAGCTGCCGAGATACATAGCCGAGTGTACTCGGCTCGGCTCACAGTCACGCCCAGCCCCGCCCTATGATGGACATAACACAGGGACTGGGTGTGACTGTGAGCGAAGCCTTGCCGAGTACACTCGGCTACTCTCAGCTCCGCTCGGGACTGCGAGAGGACCCGAGAGCTGCCGAGAGGACCCGAGTGCCGCCGAGACCCGAGTGCTGCCGAGAGGATCCGAGAACCGCCGAGAGGACCCGAGTGCTGCCGTGAGGACCTGAGAGCGGCCGAGAGGACCCGAGAACTGCCAAGAGGACCCGGGAACAGCTGAGAGGACCCGGCGCCATTTTTAAACTGGAAGAATGCAATGAAAAGGCTGCAATGACAAGTCTGCACTGACAAGACTACACTGCAAGGCTGCACTGACAAGGCTGCACTGACAAGGCACACTGACAAGGCTGCAAATGACAATGACAAGGCTGCATTGATGGGCATTTAAATGTAAGTTTTTTCCTTAAACTTCCCTCCTAAATGTTTTTTTCCCTAAAATTCCCTCCTAAACTTGAGGTGCGTTTTATACGCCGGCGCGTGTTATACGCCGATAAATTCGGTAATATATTTTTTGTATAATTCTCCTTTAAGGGGGCATGGCAGGGGGGTGTGTTCTATGCCTGCATATTTTGTCAATAGGTGTCCCTCGTTCCCATCTTGAAAAATTGGGAGGTATGGTGGCAGTGGCGGCCATGGATAGATTCATGGTATGCATGAATCTATCCATTAGTCATATAAGGGGTGGCGTGGAGTGAGAGAGGGCGGCGCCCAGGCGCCCCTAATGGACGGGCTGCTGCTGGAAAACGGTAAGCCCGAGAAACACCGGCAAGCGGCGGGAGAGGGGGACATCCCTTCCCCTGGTTCGGAAAGCGATCCAATGGCTAATGAGCCACTTGAATCGCTTTCATGAGAAAGCCAGCTGCCAGCTGAAAAAAAAAAAATATACCAGGGTTATGGCTGATAGCTTTAGCCATAACCCTGGTAAACCACTTGCAAACTGCAACCTATGTATACATATTGCAGTCAGCAAGTGCCTAAGGGATAACGTGTTTGTTGAGTTTACTTTTGCTTTAAGTTATGTACAAAGAGATCACTGAGCATAGACGCCAACATTTGTATTGAACAATCACACATCAGTAGCAGTATTTTGATTACACGTATCCAGCATTCAATTCTTTTTGGATTGTGTCTAGTAGCAGCTAATCCATTAATTTTCAACCATAGGGAAAATGTCTCAAGTTTTCAGAGCACTCAGTTCCGGCAGTTTCTCGTCATCTTTAAACTTCACCAAAATACAGACTGCCGAAGCGTACAGAATTAGACTGGAAATCAATATTCCTGTGTGTACTCCTTTCAATATGTCCTGGGGACCTCTGCGAGGGAGTCTCCTTACAGTATATCTCAGTTGCACAGTCATTAATTGGGACTAATTCTTTTTCAATAAAACTGACTTTATTCGTCAGATATTGAGAAGGTCAGCACTATTGAAGTTCTGCATGCACCAGATGTTTTATGCTGATTCGCTGTGTTTTGTTAATTGTTCGTATTAACTCTAAAAATTCCACAGAGACCTTAAATGCACTGGGGAGCAAAGGATTCTGGGTACTCTGAAGGTAAAAAATTGGTTCAGTAATTAGAATATGCTTAACCCTGATTTGTCAGCTGCTGTGATCACTCACCTGCGCAACTCAACTGATTGTGAAATTTGGAATCGCTTTATAAAAAAATCGTTTTCAAATATTTTTTATTTATTTTTTGACCAACAGATGTAGCATCCCCCTAGGTAGGTTGCTAGGGAAATTTAATTCTTTTTGGCTCCTCTCTAATCATTGGAGCAGCTGTTGATTTCTTTGGGCTGTTCTGGATCTCAGACTACAGATTTGACCGCTTTCACCTGCCTTCTAGGAAATTGAGGGGCAATTGAGGCAACTGGAATATATATTGTGCTGTAGTCAGTCTTTGGGGAGGTGTGTCCAGCAAGTGACTGGAGGGAACATTAAATGTTTGGGGACTTAGGCAGCCAAGCCTTGTCCTTCTGGAGAAGTTCCCAGCCACAGAGGCTGCTGCCCCCTTTCTGAAGGTTGCTGCAGTTCATCTTGGCCCCAGCTGTGGCAGAGCTGGGGGGCTTATCCGTAATCAACTGTGGAGCTAACCAAGCAATCTTACCTAAGGATCTGGTCTGGAGGACTCACTGAAGAGTGCTGGGTGCAGTGGTGTTGCTATGTGGGTGCGGGGGATGTGGCCCCGCACCCGGGTGACACCTGCCAGAGGGTGACACCCGGCTCAGACTGCTCCCATCCAGCTCCACTCACCCCCCAATCCCATACCCGCTCATCCAGCTCCCCTGATCCTGATCCCATCCCGGCTCCATCCACCCCCCCAAACACATCCCAGCTCCATCCATCCCCCTGATCCCATTCCGGCTTCATCCATCCCCCCTGATCCCATACGCGCTCCATCCATCCCCCATATCCCATACCCACTCCATCCTTCCTCCCTGATCCTATCCACACTCCATCCACACCCCTGTTCCCATCCCGACTCCATCAATTCCTCGCGATCCCACCCCAACTCCATCCATTTCCCCAATCCCATACCGGCTCCATCCATTCCCCCGATCCCATCCCTGCTCCATCCATTCCCTCTAATCCCTTCCCAGCTCCACCCAGCCCCAGATCCCATACCTGCTTCAGCCACCCCCCCTGATCCCATTCCGGCTCCATCCATCCCCCGATCCCATCCTGACTCCATCCATCCCCCCTGATCCTATCCCCGCTCCATCCACCCCACTGATCCCATCCCCGCTCCATCCATCCCCCGGATCCTATCCCCGCTCCATCCATCCCCCTGATCCCATCCCCGCTCCGTCTATCCCCCCTGACCATATCCCCACTCCATCCATACCCCCGATCCCATCCCCACTCCATCCATCCCCCCTGATCCTATCCCCGCTCCATTCATCTCCCCTGATCCTATCCCCACTCCATCCATCCCCTCTGATCCCATCCCCCGATTCCATCCCGACTCTATACATCCCCCAATCCCATCCCAGCTCTATCCACCACCCTGATCCAATCCCGGCTCCATCCATGCCCCCAATCCCATCCCAGCTCCATCCATTGTGGCAGGTTAAGGGGGGGAGAGCCGCACCGACGCATTAGCCTGCTTAGTGCCAGGGGGTGACACCATGTATTACCGCACCAGGTGACACCAACCCTAGTGACGCCACTGGTTGGGTGGAAACTAAAAAATTTGAGCTTGTTCTGTAGCTTTGTGAGCATTAACCCCTCCCTCACTAAAGTTTGTCTGGTGGAAGCTAGGAACTGAGCAGTTGTCGCGGAACATAAAAATGTCTGGAGGATACTGGAGGGCATTTAGTTGTCCTGGAGAGATATTGTGAGAATAGACCTGAGCTCAAGATCCAAGTGACTGTGTGCTAATTTGAAGGATAAGTGCCAGCAGTAGCTCTTTCTGAGACAGCGCTTACATGGTCTCAATTCTGGCCTTTTCTTTTAACCCCTTGGTCTAAAGACTGTTCAGAGAAGCCCAGCTTAGTTAGTCCTCCTGTGGCTTTTGGTGTGCCTTGGGTATCCCATACCAGCCTCACCCCTCTCCCATCACAAGTTCTACAAGCAATAAACTACAAAAAAGACTACCAAAAAAACTGTAAAAATCAGCCACTCCTATGGAAGTAAAGCTACACAAGTAAATGTGGTCCAAGTATCCAAAAAAAGAGCTTTGTTGTGTAATGGAAGCCACCAGGATTTCTCCTTCTTTTGGGCTTGAAGCCTTATATTGGTCTCAGCCAACTTTATTGTGTTCCAGCCTTGGAAAAGCATAAACAAATTTGTTAAATTGTTTAAGTGGTTTGTTCACAGTAGTATACATAACTTACGAATGTCCCCCCTGAAGAGTACCAGGACAAGGTAATCTAGAGGCCATGGAAAAAAATGCCAAACTGCGACCCCCCTCCCAAGATGCATAAGCATTATGTGTCAGTAAAACCAGTAAAAATCCCCTACGTGCTCAACACTGAGCACGATTATCCCCTAGACATAAATTCAATAAATCCCCCCTCCTCTTAGCACAAATCCCCCCCCCCCCCAATTTCCCCTCCTAGCACAACCCCCCGCCCCCCCAAAAAAAATTCCCCTCCTAGCACAAATGCCCCCCAATCAACCCAACTAGCACAACCCCCCCCCCCCCAAAAAAAATCCCCTCCTATCACAATTATCTCCCCTCTACCATATCACCTCTTCAAGCACAAAACCCCCCAATTCACAAATCATCTTCCCCCATTCCCCCTCTTAACATAGATCCCCCTAAATCACCACTCCTAGCACACCCCCCCCCAACTTTCCCCTCCTAGGAACAATTCTTACCCTCTGCCGCCCCCAAAATTCCCCCTTCCAACACAAATCTCCTCCTCTTCCAATCGTCTCATGGTGCCCTCCCACCTCACATGATACCACAGTGCCCAGGACAGCTGCCCCTCCTACCCACCCCTTGTCACGGCCCTGTGTCTGAATCTCCCATACCACTTCTTCTTACTGCCAAAAATCTGCCACCACACAGAATCTCTCTATTGAGCCAGGTGCTAAGATTTCACCACGTTTTGTGTTCTAAAAAGCAGCTTATCCTATGAGATAAGCTGTTTCTCTATAATGCCCCATTCTCAATATTGTGTTGCAATAACACACAGTAAAACACACATTTCACACATTAAATGCAGTGCGCTGAGTTGAATTGCCATTCCTTTTGAATGGTATCCCAATGCACCTAGGCAGTTCAGCACAATTCCCTTGCATTGCAGCTCACTGCACAGATGTGAACTGTCTGAACATTATGGTGCACAAAAATTAAATAACAACATTTTTCCAATTTTGCATGTGGTAAGGTACATTCTTTGCCTATTAAAAATAATTTGGCTGCCCTAATACAAATAGCTAGGATTTGCTATGTTATACAGAACCTTATCCATAGAAGTACCCTACAAATGTACCTTTTGTCTGAAAGTCCTACGGGAATATAGCAGTGCACTCGCTGGGATGTGTGTGCCTAGGCACTCCTACAGCCTCTGACTGCTAGTCTCAGGAGATTATGAGTAAGTTTTGATAATGCCTCTACTGGATTGATTACTGTTCTCCTAGGTTGGAGGCACAGACATGAGGAAGCAAAGCCTTGCATTTCCCAAGATGGCCGCCTCCACACAGATGCATAGTAAAGAACAAGGCATGGTAAGGCAGTAATAGGAAAAGTTCAGTTTCAGTGTCACCGCAGGCAATACTAATGACTAGTCCTTTGCCCTCTGCCTGCCATTTTTGGGAGTCCTGTCAATTTAGGTTGTGAAGACCAGTCTGCTAAAGCCTCCATTTTCTGACCAGTCTTGTTGTCAACCCTTTCAGCAGCGTCATCAGGTACCAGTGGCGGCTGGTGAGTTTTTCTTTTGGTGGGTGGCAAACAAGCACCCTCCGGGTGGCGCGGCACTGACAGCACCCCTCTCCCCCCCTGGGTGGCCCATGGCGCTGCACGGACACCACCCCACCCCCCCTGGAGGCCGGCAGCGCGGCACTGATACCAGACCCCCCCTTTCGGGAGGCCGGCGGTGCGGCACTATCAACCCCCACTATCCCTCAGGTGGCGGGTGGCCAACGGTCAGGCACCTACCCAATCTAGGGCTGGCAGGCTGTGGTGTCCTCTCCTCCTCTCCCTCAGTGCAGGCGGCGGCTCTGGTGTCCGCTCCTCCTATGGCTTCCTCCGCCTGTTCCTCCATCCTAAGCGCTAAGCATCCAATAGGATTGCTTGGCGCTCAGGCCAATCGGGGAAACAGGTCTCAAGACCTGCCTCCTGATTGGTGGGGAGGAACTTTAGTGTGAAAATAGTGAAAATGAATTCGCTATCATCACACAACTGGGTGAGATCGGGGCGCAGTGCTCTGCACCCATGCCTACCCTTTTTTAAAGCCTAGTAGAGCCTCTGGCTCTAATCAGGTGCTTCAAAAAAAACACTCCGCCCCACTGGAAACCATAGTCTGGCGCCCTGATATGTAGATCAGGGGGCCAGACGCATGGATAGGGGGGAACAGCGCCGTGTGCCCTCTATGGACAGGCTGCCACTGTGACAGGTACCATGCAGAACCAGCAGCCTCCAAAGGTACTGCATTGAACTTTTTGGCAAAAGAATGCCTGTCCATATTCTGGTGCTAGAGAGAAGAGGATCAGAGCTGTTGTGGGACCACAAATTACGATAAGTGATGCTCTCTCTTAAATCATCCACTGGAAAAACAAGCATTATATTCTTCCAAAGCTGTTGGGGGTTGGAAAATGCAATTATTTCAGTGCACTTTAAAACAAAAATTCCAGCTTTGCAACTCCCCACCTCTTCACCAGGGACCCTCACAGCATTTCTTATTAATTAATGTCGGGTGGCGGGGACTTTCATAGGCACAAAACCCTAGCAAACACAAAATTCAAAAAATCTTACAAAACTTTATTAACCACTTCAGCTCCAGAAGGTTCACCCCCCTTCCTGACCAGGCCATTTTATGTGATACCGAGTTACTTTAACTGACAATTGCACGGACGTGCGACAATGTACATTGATGTCCTATTTTTCCCACAAATAGAGCTTTATTTTGGTGGTATTTGATCACATCTGCGGTTTTTATTTTTTGCTCTAAAAAAAACAAAAAAGACCAACAATGAAAAAAATATATACATTTATATTTTTCTTACTTTCTGCTATAAAACACATCCAATAAAAATAAATGAAAAAATCTAATTTCTTCATCAGTTTAGACCAATATATATTCTGCTACATGTTTTTGGTGAAAAAAAAAAAGTATACTGATTGGTTTGCCCAAAAGTTATAGCGTCTACAAACTATGAGATAGGTTTATGGACTTTTAATTTTTTTTACTAGTAATGACAGCAATCAGCGACTTATAGCGGGACTGCAACATTGTGCCCGACAAAACTGACACTGATGCCTCGTTTCCACTGAGCAGATCGGTTCGGTACGCTATTTTGGGTGTTTCCATTATGAAAGCGGCCCATACAACCGAACCGTACCGTTCCATTCAGGGTCCTGCTCAGATGTGGGCCATAGAAAATGGAATGGTTCGGTTAGGGCGAAGCTACGATACATTCCACTGATTGGCTGACAGAAAACCCTCTGCTGTGCTATGCAGAGGCATTTTTTTCTAAACCCTGTATGGCCCCTTGTGGTCCCACTTACAGTGGAAACGCTGACCAGAATAGACCAGACCATTCTAGGCCATTCAAACTGTACCGACCCGAACCGATTCGCTCAGTGGAAATGAGGCATAAGTGGCACTTTTTGGGGACTAGTGACTTGTGACTAATATATTGATCAGTGCTAAAAAAATACACTGTCACTGTACTAATGATGCTGACAGGGAAGGGGTTAACATCAGGTGCGATCAAAGAGTTAAATGTGTTCCCTGAGAGTCAGGGGCGGCTGGTGGTATATTTTTTTGGGGGGGGGGGGCGGCGGCAAACAATGCACCCGCACCCCCCCAGTGCACAGGCAAAACTTCCTTCCAGGCGACAGGCGGCGGCTTCCTCCTCGGCATCATGGTGGCCGTGCGTCTCCTCCCTCCTCCTCCCTCCTCCTCCCTCCTTCTCCCTCTAGGCCAATGGGCTCACGTCTCCTTTTGCCCGCTATCGTGAAACGGGTCTCAAGAACCGCTTTCTGATTGGCCGGAAGGAGAATTTGTGTGACAATAGCGAATATTAATTCGCTTTTGTCACACACACAACTGGGTGGGCTCTGCGCCCCAAGCCCACCCCTTTTTGAAGCCTATTAGAGCCTAATCAGGTTCTTTAAAAAAAAACCATTGGAATCCATGCGTCCGGTGCCCTGCATGTAGATTAGGGGGCCAGAAGCATGGATAGAGGGGGCAGCACCCGTGTGCCCCTAATGGAGCGGCCGCCACTGCTGGGAGTTCTTTCTTACTGTGTGGGGATGGTTTAACTGAAGAAAGACAGAGATCCATGTTCCTGCTTTGCAAAAACACAAGATCTTAGTCTTCCTTACTAGCAGAACGGTGATCTGCCTTGATTACATAGGCAGACCGCCGCTTTGCCTCTCTTGGAACGATCGTCAGGTTCCTGGCGGACATCGAGAGCAGTACACGTGGGCGTGCCGCAGAGCCGAAGAAGAAAATCACGCACAGGTATGTGTTTTTGCGCTTAGGGGCCTCCCTGCCACAGTATATGTACGTGGGGTGATCCTTAAGCGGTTAATGCAACAGTTAAAATATTATGTCCCGCCCATAGTTTTTTAAAATGTGCTCAACATGTTAGAACTAACTTAAAAATTCCTTGAACTATACACAGTAATGACAATCTTGAAAACCTCCCCTTAGGTAAGGCATACAGTATATTTCCAATAGAAAAATGCTTTCCTGAATGGCCGACGCATTTCGAGAATTGCCAGGAAGAGCTATGGAAAATAAAAATGAAATAAACAATACAAACACATTTCTAATCCATCAGAATAGACAAGGATCCATCTTTGGATCACTTACAGCATGTCATAGTTAGCAACAACATAGTGAGCAAAAATTACCTGAGATCAAAGAGTTAAAACCATGGTGGTTCATGTGTATAGATCCGGCCCATCACAGGGAGGGTGGGGGAACCCAGCCAGACTAATGCAGAGATCCCATAAGGGGCTTTGTAAAAAAACATATAGAGAAAAAGTCAAAATAAAAAAAACAAAACCCAAAGTTCAGTTTTGGCACCAGTTCTCAAAAAGGATATCAGGGAACTGGAGAAAGTGCAGAGAAGGGCAACCAAACTAATAAGAGGCATGGAGGAGATCAGCTATGAGGAAAGATTAGAGGAACTGAATTTATTCTCTCTGGAGAAGAGGAGATTAAGGGGGGATATGATCAACATGTATAAATACATAAGGGGTCCATATTATTAATAATAATAATAATAATAATAATAATAATAATAATAATAATAATAATAATATTATACAGGATTTATATAGCACCGACAATTTACGCAGCGCTTTACAACATTAGGGCAGACAGTACAAGTACAATACAATTCAATACAGGAGGAATCAGAGGGCCCTGCTTGTTAGAGCTTACAATCTAGGAGGGAGGGTCAAGTTATACAAGACTGTAATAGCTGTGGGGGATGAGCTAATGGAGAAAATAGTGCAGTTGTTAGATGGCGGCAGGATAGGCTTCTCTGAAGAGGAAAGTTTTCAGGGATTGCCTAAAGGTGGATAAATTTGGAGACAGTCTGACAGATTGGGGTAGGGAATTCCAGAGGATGGGCGAGGCTCGGGAGAAGTCCTGGAGGCGGATATGAGAGGAGGTGATGAAGGAGCTAGAGAGCAGGAGGTCTTGGGAGGAACGGAGAGGGCGATTAGGTTGGTATTTTGAGACTAGGCTAGTGATATAGCTGGGGGCCAAGTTGTGGATGGCTTTGTAAGTTATTGTTATTATTTTGAATGTAATTCATTGGGTGAGTGGCAGCCAATGGAGGGATTGGCAGAGAGGAGTAGCAGACACTGAGCGGTTTGTAAGGTGGATGAGTCTGGCAGCAGCATTCATGATGGACTGAAGGGGGGATAGTCTATTTAAAGGTAAGCCAATGAGGAGGGAGTTGCAGTAGTCAAGGCGGGAGATGACCAGGGAGTGAATCAGGAGCTTTGTGGTTTCATTGGTTAGAAAGGGACGTAGTTTAGAGATGTTGCGGAGGTTGAGGCGGCAAGCTTTGGAAAGTGATTGGATGTGGGGCCGAGAGGAGAGTTCAGAGTACAGGATAACACCTAGTACCCTGACATGTGGGGACGGGTGGATGGTTGTGCCATTGCTCTTGACAAACAAGTCAGGGGAAGAGGCAAGTGGGGGAGAAAATATTATGAGCTCGGTTTTGAACAAGTAGATTTTGAGGAAGTGGTGTGACATCCATACAGATATGTCGGTTAGTAAGTTAGTGATACGTGAGGAGACTTATGGAGTGAGTTGGGGGGTGGAGAGATAGATTTATGTGTCGTCAGCGTAGAAATGATATTGACCCAGGGAAGAGGTGTAGATTGAAAATAAAAGAGGTCCAAGAACAGAACCTTGGGGGACCCCCACGGAAAAGGGAAGAGGAGTGGAGGAAGTAGAATTGTAAGTGACACTGAAGATGCGTTGGGATAGGTAGGATGAGAACCACTGAAGAGCACAGCTTCGTTTTGGATTTTAGGTGTTTACATGTTTAAAACAGGTTTTTTTGCTAGAAAATTACTTAGAACCCCAAACATTATATATTTTTTTTTCTAACACCCTAGAGAATAAAGTGGCGGTCATTGCAATACTTTTTTTTGCACCGTATTTGCGCAGTGGTCTTATAAGCGCACTTTTTTTGGAAAAAATTTCACTTTTTTGAATAAAAAAATAAGACAACAGTAAAGTTAGCCCAATTTTTTTTATATTGTGAAATATAATGTAATGCCAAGTAAATTGATACCCAACATGTCACGCTTCAAAATTGCGTCCGCTCGTGGAATGGCGTCAAACTTTTACCCTATAAATCTCCATAGGCGACGTTTAAAAAATTCTACAGGTTGCATATTTGCGTTACAGAGGAGGTCTAGGGCTAGAATTATTGCTCTCGCTCTACCAGTCGCAGTGACACCTCAAATGTGTGGTTTGACCACCGTTTTCATATGCGGGCGCTACTCACGTATGCGTTTGCTTCTGTGCGCAAGCTCGTCGGGACAGGGCGCTTTAAAAATTTTTTTTTTTTCTTATTTATTTTACTTTATTTTATTTATTTTTTCACTGTTTTTAAAAAAAAAAAAGATTTGGATCACTTTTATTCCTATTACAAGGAATGTAAACATCCCTTGTAATAGAAATAAGCATGACAGTTCCTCTTAAATATGAGATCTGGGGTCAAAAAGTCCTCAGATCTCATATTTAGACTTTAATGCAAAAAAAAAAAGTCGTTTGAAAAAAATGACACAAAAAATTGTGCCTTTAAGACAAATGGGCGGAGCTGACGTAATGACGTCGCTTCCGCCGTCCTATGGTATGAAGACAGGTGGGGGCCATCTTAGCCTCACTCGTCTCCATACCTAAGAAGTGAGAGGACCCGATCGCCTCCGCCGCTATCGACGGCTCCGGTAAGCAGCGGAGGGCGCGGGAGAGCGGCGGGAGGGGGGGTGTCACCTCTCCCGCCGCCGATAACGGTGATCTCACGGTTCGCCGCAGAGACCACCGTTATTGTAAACAGAACCGCTGGCCCTAAAGATGGATACCTCGGTTGTGGCAGCAACTGTGGGTGGAAATGTGTATATGGGATTGTATTTTTATTTTATTTTTTTGGTTGAACTAGATGGACTTGTGTCTTTTTTTCAACCTTACTAACTATGTAACTATATAAGAACAAAACAAAAACAAAGGCAAAAACTAAAACAAAAAACAATAATAAAAAAAATAATAAAAAAAGAAAAGAATGAAAGAAGGCCAAAACAAACACCACCTTAGATTTGATTTTTCCTAGGCTCATCCGGCGGACCACGACCATCTAAAGAGAGTCACATCACCTGGTCCCATGCATTGATCACATGTTGCATAGGCATACCTCCCAACATTTTGAGATGGGAATGAGGGACACCTACTAGCAAATGTATGTAGGCATAAGACACGCCCCCTGCCACACCCCCTTAAAGGAGAATTAACCAAAAAAAAGGTTAATTACATCCACAAAGGCCTTTTTTTACCACTACTATTCCTTTATATTGACTTTTAAAATATACAAATGCAGCAATTTAGAGTTTGGATTAAAGGTTTAGCACTGGGAAACACTTTTTGAAAGATAAAAAGTGTATTTTATATACATCTATATAGATCAGACCAAAATGAGGGACAAATGAGGAGGAATGAGGGACAGAGGGACATTGCTCCAAATCAGGGACAGTCCCTCGAAATCAGGGACAGTTGGGAGCTATGCGTAGGGATATCTTCCTCCAACTCTGGACTCGACCATAGAGGCCATGCTCAATCACGGATCATGGTGAGTAATGTTTACCCATTTTTTTTTTCTTTTTCTATACTGGGGGGTTGGGTAGGCTGTAAAAAACTGAATTCTGATCAGCAGATAGCTGTAAAATGTGGACAGGGGTTCTAAGCCTTCGTCACTATCTAAAACACAAAAAATTGCGGCTTTAAACATATCATTACTTTCTTTCGAACTACCTCTTTGCTGTAATAAACATCTGTCTTTGGCCATTAACTAATAATTATACCTTTTGTTCTCCTTTCTATTTTCTTATGGAATAAATAAACTGCAAACGACTCCATAGCACACTTCCAAACTGACAGCAGGCACCATTGTAACAGCTAATACAATTTCCCCAAGTGGCATGTCTCCCAGTCCTGCAAGAATTCCTGAGCAGCTTGTCGAAGATTCTGACCATAAAAATAGTGTCAGGAAGCTATTAATACGGTTACCAATAAAATTTACGACGATTCCCTCTCTTTATTAAATTACTTTCTTGAATACTGACAGCATGTAGGAGGCAGATGAATAAGGAAATAATTATATTACAAGTTTTATCTGTACATATTTTTCCTTTATTAAAATAGGCTTGTTCTCTGCCTGGCCCAGTGGTTAAGCTGTCAGAGAAAATTCATGTGTTCGGGATGGTACATTGGAAGAATGCACAAAGAAATATCCCCGCTTATTATACAGATTGTGTTTATAGAAGCAGCAACGGAACTTGCTTACAGCCGCTAATCAGCAGCGACACTAATACACAGCGATGCAAATTTGTTATTCCTTCTGTATACAGAAATGGAACATCACTTTCTTCAGCAGTGACAAGGAACATTTTCCATGGAAAATACTAGAGGGGCTTCAAGGGGTTAACGAAGCAGTAAGGGCATTTGTGGTCATAGTCTTGCCATCCAGGAACATGCCTTTATTTGTTCCAAGAGAGCATTGGCAGTCACTAAAAAAGTGATACACGTCCAAATGGCCCATGCTTAGGTCATCCTGACTAAGGCCAGCCATAGACGGAACAAATTTCTTTCCTGCAACAACATAACAGTGTTGAAGGGGGAATCCTTTTATGCCGAGCCATTGTGTTCTCCCGGCGGGTGAGTGGGGAAAGCCGTCCCCGCCGGGAGAACACAGTGATTATTGCTAATGGCTATAATAGCTGCTAGCGACAATCTCATGTAAAATCCAACAGGCTGGTTGTAACCAAGTTGATCAATCAATCAGCCTGCCCGTACTTGGTTAGAATCTAGACCGCTTCCTGCTGAACTGGCCACGATTCTTGCCTGACGAAGGGGCTCTGCGTGGCTCCAAAATGTTGCTATATATTTATCATGTGACCACGGAATCCTTGGCGTGCTGATGGCATCTCTTCACTTTGATCAATCAACTTGGGTACATTCAGCCTGCCCGTACGTGGTTCGAATCTCGACAGGTTCCTGCTAGACATGTGCATTCGTTTTCGTCCGAATGCATTTTCGTCCGAATTTCAGGTATTTTCGTTATAGTTTTAACAAACGTTAACGAAAGTGCAGAATCCGAAAAATGAAAGATCCCACATGCAACAAACATGTGCTTTATTTTCGTTTTCGTTGCGACAACAGTTCGATATAGATAGGAGATTCGACATGACGCTGACAATAACAATCTGTGTCTATCAAACCTGTGGTCGAATGTGCCTAACCTTAGCTCTATTAGTCCAAGATTATTCTACATAGAGAGAAAAGATTCGACATAGAGAGAAAAGATTCGACATAGAGAGAAAAGATTCGACATAGAGAGAAAAGATCGCTGCTGGAATTGGGTGGGGGAAGTAAAATAAAAAATAATGATGATGAATGTTATTGGCCGATTGTAACCAAAGAGGAGGGGCAGTAAAATAGCTAGAACTAAGTACACACGTACAACCACCTTACTTTCACTTACTATTTGCTGGCAGAGAGAGACACACACACTGAATCATTTCAGAAGACAGTCAATCTTAGCTGGTCCGTTTGTCAGAGAACCTGAATTATTTAGCAATTAAGCATAAGCACAGCAGCAGAACAATAGTGAAGCAAGCTACAGTTCAACTTTACTTTTTCATAATAATCTGCTGCTATTGTGTTATGCCCCGTACACACGGTCGGATTTTCCGATGGACAATGTCCGATCGGAGCGTGTTGTCGGAAATTCCGACCGTGTGTGGGCGCCATCGGACATTTTCCATCGGATTTTCCGACACACAAAGTTGGACAGCAGGAGATAAAATTTTCCGACAACAAAATCCGATCGCGTCAATTCCGACCGTGTGTGGCCTGTTCCGACGCACAAAGTGCCACGCATGCTCAGAAGAAATTCCGACACGGGACAGCTCGTTCTGGTAAACTTAGCGTTCGTAATGGATAAAGCACTTTCGTCACGCTGCAATGTTCAAAATGGTTTAATACAGCGCACTCTCTTCTTCTTTATAATGTGACAAGAATTAAGTCGTTTTGATGCTCATATTCACACACACTTCTCACAAAGTTTTTTCGTTACTATTTATCGGGATTCCCTCAATATATTTTGATTTCTCACATCTGACAACATATTTTTTTTTTTTTGTTTTTTTACTTTAATGTAGAATCTTTTTTTGTGTTTCTCTTTTTATTTTTATTTTTTTTGGTGATTTTGATTTGTACTCCCGAAAATGTTTGTGTGTTTTTTGTGACAAGTTCCCACAACACCATTGATATGTTGTTCTATTTAATCTGTAGGAGGAGATTGTTTGGTGTTGTTGTCCCTTGTTAATTTCACATTGTACTTTAGAAATGTACCTGAATACTCACCAACAAACTGTCCTTTTTGGATGAAAACACACACAGGAGAGTAGAATTTACCTAAAAATATTTTATTAAGGGGTCACAACTATAAACAAAGAGGGAGGCAACGCTGGAGAAACTGCAGAAGTGGGCGAAGCCTTGGACCCCCAGGGCAGACATCAATTATTTAAAAGCAAAATTGGTGGCCTGAGGAGTCCATATCTAAGGGAGTGCAGTCTGGTCCAGAAGTCCCAGAGATCCGGAAAGCAGCAGATGACATCTGTGTCCCCAGGCTGTGGTCATACGAGAGACTGCAGCTTCTGTCAGACCAGACTGAACCCAGGGTCATCACTCTTTGTTCTTCCTTCCACGTTTCCTTCCAGCCTTTGGCTGTGGTGGTGGAGTTGTGGCAGCAGGAGGAGGAGGAGGAGGAGGAGGATGATGGTCCAACTCAATGACATCCGTCTTGGGTGTCAGTTCCCCACTCTCCCCCTTACGAAGGACTTTATAAATCAGGTCCTCAGAAATCTTGCGTTGGCCCTCCTGCATGCCCTGCAATTTGGTGGCAGCCATGCAGGCAAAGGCCTCTTCAGGACTGGGGAAGGCTCTGAGGGATGCAGAAGCCTCCTGGATCAGCCTGTACGCTGAATCCTGCACAGGACTGGGAGTGGCCTTCCTGGCCCTTTTATATGGCAGGCGGAGGGGAGGGACCTGAGACTCAGTCAGGCTGCGACTTGTCCCTGGCTTCTCTTGGCTGACACTTAGCCCCGCCTCCTCCTGGCTGCCACTAATCCCCGCCTCCTCCTGGCTGACACTAATAATCCCCGCCTCCTCCTGACTGCCACATTCCACAGCCTCCTCCTGGCTGAGGTCTTCCTGTGTATGAAAAAGGGACATAGTTTTAGTATTGTTTTCATCAATCACACACAATTTTCACCTCCTGACTGCTGCAAATTCAATGTTAACAAATATAACAGACTATCCTTCTGAGCCCAGCATTTTGCATTCTTGTCCCAATTTTGGGTGCCCACTACTGTCTATTGATATGTAAAACACTTTCAAGCAGCAATTAGTGATCAATAATAACATCTAGTAAACATCATTTATTTACTGACCAGAAATCTGTAGAAGAATGCTATACCTGACTCAAGCTGGGCTCCTCCACTTCTTCCTGGCTGGAAGGCCCAGGTTGGACATCGGAAGCCTCAGCTGGGGTGGAAGGAAGCGTGGAAGGAAGAGTGGAGAGGGATTCCCTGACTTCAGTGTGGTCTGACAGAAATCACAGTCTCTCATAGTACCACAGCCTGGGGACATAAATGTCATCTGCTGCAGCTCCGGATCTCTGGGAATCTGTGACCTTCTTGCGCTCCCTAAGATAAGTGCTCCTCAGGCCACCAATTTTAGCTTTTAAATAAGGGATGGTTGCTGTGGGGACCACCGGCTTCACCAACTCCAGCAGTTTCTCCAGCGCTGCCTGCCTCTTCTGTTTGTGGTTATAGTGGGGGTGTCTCACCTGCCACAGACAGGGCAGCTCCCTGTACTTGTCTATGAACAGGGGCAGGAAATTGTGGTCGTTGAACCCATCCATTTTCTCTGCAAGACACAACACAAGACAAACCCTAATGTCAGGCCAAACTCCCCTAATCTTGTTACAATATAGGCTTCAATTTCGAAGCAGTATAGCCCCAAGTTTAGATCCTACCTTCGTTAGCACGATCGGCGTCTCCGATGCTCCTTCCTCCGCTCACAGATCGTACGTAAGACGCGCGTGTTACCATTTATACACACTGCGCATGCGTATAACTCCGCCCGCCCCTGACGTTCTTTCTAGTCTATTCCCCGCCCCTTTTTGTTCGGCGCAGTGGAGGAAGAGCACATGGCGGATAGACAGCAGGATCGTGCTAAGTACAGCAACGAGGAGGAGGGGGAGGAAAGGCCGGAGCCTGAAACGTCCCGATCCAGAAGGAGATTGAAGGACTCAAATATGTCCTTTGGGGAGATGTTGGAAATGGTGGACATCCTGAAGAAGGCCGACTATGATGGAAAGTATGGGCCTTACCCCAACCCCAATATACGAAAGGCCAAGATCATGGCGAAAGTGGTCAGGAGTCTGCACCGGAAATTCGGGGTACGACGATCGAAAGATCGGCTCAGGAAGCGGTGGTCGGACCTGAAATTACGAGAACACGAGCAGTACAGAAAGATCCGGAGAGTGCTGCAAAAAAGTAAGTAGTTGTGCTGTGTTCCTATTGTTCTTGTGTTTATTACGTTCGTGCTGCTCCATGTGCTTTTAGGAACTGTTGTACAGTTTAAAATGGCAACTTTCATGTTCATGGGCACATTATTCGTTCGGATCACACATTTTTTTTTCGGACTATAAAATACCATTGTTTAGCCCATATGCATTTGGCCACCATTTTGAGGCCCTATACTTGTCTTCAAAGAATTGGGTTGTGTAGATGGCTTTGTTACTAGAATGAAATGCAAACTAGATTCTGTGTAAGGAGAGGACACTGAGCAGCTGTTTTCACATCTGGACACTGGAGCACTAGTGTGGGACCCCAGAACACCCTTTTTATTAGGGGGGCCACACAGGTGCTCCAGTGTATACTATAGGGGGGTCTCCATCTGTGAAGCTTGTACTAAACAGGTAAAGTATTGCAGCTTGACAAAGGACACTAAAAAAGCTACATCTTGGAACTCTGCTAAAATAGATAATTGTACCCCACTTCCAAGCAATGTTTCATCTTTAGAGTTCTGCCATCAAATATCTGTGTGCTAATTATACCATTTTTGTTTTACATAGGGGAGAAAAGACTCGGAGGACACCCCTCATCCGAGGAGACCAGAGCCCCCCCCCTCTGGAAGAAGGGGAAATACCAACACAAGATGAGCAGGAGGATGAAGACGTGGTGGAAGTAGTCACCACAACAGGTGAGTGTCTGCTACCACAGGCTCAGATAAGAGATGGATGGCGGCATATTTTTTAGACCTAATTTATTTTGGATTTCCTCTCTTTTTAGGTGATCGTGAGGTTGTGGATCCAGATCCTTTCACATCCGAAAGTGCCCAGATCGTGATCGGGGAGATCATGGGGTGTAATTTACAATTGGAAAACATCCAGCAAAACATCAATGATGTTATTCCAAAATATAAAAACATCATTGATGTTTTGGGGCGAGTTTAAAGCCCCTCAAAATCACTTTCTTCTTTCATCTGCTACAATGTGCTAAATCTTTTTATGATTTTTCCCAAAGCCAAATTTGGAGGATGCACACAGTGTGTCAACATGTGCTATCTGCCATCACGGGAGATCAATGGACGCGTTTTGGGGGTGCAACCCCTTCCTCAATAATAAAGTAGCGGTGAGGAAGGGCTTTCTCCCCCAAAACACATCCCTTGATCCCCCCTGATGGCAGATAGCACATGTTGACATTGGGAAATTTGTGTGCATCTTCCAAATTTGGCTTTTCCAGGGGTGATTTCCCCCCATCTGAACGCAATATCAAACACAGTTCCTAAATACTCATGTCTGATATTGCCTTCCAGTTCTACCAAATGTGAACTTTGTAAGATCAAGATTTGTGTCTTTCTTGTGGGTTTTACACAGGCCTGTTTTCTATAAAAATGCACATTTTGATTTTGGATAATGACACCACAAAAATTGTTATACAACAAACATGTTGGTTTGTCAGAAAAACCTTTGGTAAATGCACATGTGATTGTGCAGGTATTAAAAAGATTGCTCATCAAGAATGTGTGGATTATTGTCTCAACGCTACAACACTTTTGGGGTGATGTAATTGTTGTTTGATGAGAAAATGGGGGTTATTTCCTAAGGGGAAATCCACTTTGCACTACAAGTGCAGTTTCAGTGCAGTTGCAAGTGCACTTGTAGTGAAAAGTGTCTTTGCATTTAGTAAATAACAGCCAACAGTGCTTTGTATAAGGTTACACAATCACGACATTTTCTGCACTCCACACATTTCTGTCAGGGTCAGCTAAAACAAACACAAGCAGTAAATGTCCACAAAGAAGAGCCTGGGGGGGAGATGCCTGTCGAGAACTTGAGGTCCTGCAGGCTTCTCCCTGTGGCCAAATACCGCAGGGTAGCGACCAACCTCTGCTCCGGAGTGATGGCTTGCCTCATGCAGGTATCCTGCCTGCTGATATAGGGGGTCAGCGAAGCCAACAAACGGTAAAATACGGGGTCCGTCATCCGGAGAAAGTTCCTGAAATCATCAGGATTATTCTCACTGATCTCACGGAGCAAAGACATATGACAGAACTGGTCACGCTGAAGCAACCAATTCTTGGTCCATGAACTCCTCCTCGCCCTGTTCATGGACTGGACTTGTGTCAAGGTCAGGACCCCAACACCAAGCCCCCGCACAGCACGAACTGTACGAGGAGTACGCATACGAAACATGGCTAGAAAACGGTCGGCTGCTCAGAACGAAGTAACAGAACGCACTGAAGAACAGCAAGGCCTGTGAAGAGCGACCTGAAAAACAGCAACGAGCGGACAAGATCGCACAGAAAACTCCGATACGAACTGACTGCACGCACTGAAGAGCAAATACAAACCCACAAGCACAAACTGAACAGCAGAAAACGATCTGAAAGCCACGAGTCTGAAAAAGCGCGAATCGTCTCTCACCAAACTTTTACTAACACGAGATTAGCAAAAGGAGCCCAAAGGGTGCCGTGCTTGGTTCTGAACCGGCCTTTTCTAGTCTCGTCGTACGTGGTGTACGTGACCGCGTGGTTGTCGATCGGAAATTCCGACAACTTTGTGCGACCGTGTATAGGCAAAACAAGTTTGAGCCAACATCCGTCGGAAAAAATCCTAGGATTTTGTTGTCGGAATGTCCGAACAAAGTCCGACCGTGTGTACGGGGCATTAGTGTTGTGAACTTGATAATGATACTAGTGTTGCTAGTGTTGTGATAGCCTCAGAGGCTGCCCGTGTTGTGGGGGGGGGGGATTTATTATTATAGATTCTATATTATAGATTGAGATTCTATATAGATTCTATATACCCTATCTTGTTACCTGTCTGATCAGTGATCACTATCACCAGTCCATTTTCTGTTTGAACGCTATACATTCAACAAACATACAAACGTCGAATCTTTGGCTTATGGTGTCTGTCGAAGGTTCTAAGAAGATTTGACGGAGCAGCTAAACTATACAGCGTCGTACAGTTTAGCTGCTCCGTCGAATCTTCTTTGAACATTCGACAGACACTATAAGCCTTCAATGACAGATTCGACCTTAATTAATTTGGATTTTCAGACTAATGCAATTTTTAACGAAAAATGAAATTATAAAAAACGAATTTCGGGAGTAACTAAATAAATTTATTTTTAGGACGAAAACGAAATTCCGAAACAAAATATTTCAGTGTGCACTTGTCTAGTTCCTGCTGAACTGGCCAAGATTCAAACTATTTTTAGCTGGCTTAGGGGGCTTTGTCATTATTTCTTTTCTTATCTTCTGCTGATTGGCCACCTCTAGACATTTATAGGTACACTATATTAACAAATGTTTGATCATAACAACTTTATGAGTTGTGTGATATTTAATTTCAAAACCACTGGCATTAATTAATATGGAGTTGGCAATAACAGCCTCTACTTTCTGGGAATTTTAACATTTTTGTGGATATCTGCTCATGTCATCTAAGCACATTTGTTGGACACCCCATTCCAAAAGCCATGGTCCTTATTATGGGGTTGCTTATGCCCACATCTCCCTCCATTGCAGCTATTGCAGCCTCCACTGTTCTAAGAAGGCTTTCCACAAGGCTTTAAAATGTTGATGTACATCATCACACCTACTTCTTGGACATCCCATTCCAAAAGCTAAGGGCATTAATATGGGTTGCCTACACCCCTCCCCCCTACATTTTACAAGCCTTCGCTCTTCCAGGAAGATATTTCACAAGGTTTTCAACTGTTTGCGTACATCTGATCATCACATTTAAATGCATTTTGTGGATATCTCATTCCAAAAACTATGGACATTAATATGAGGTTGCTTATTCCCTCTTCCGCTCCATTCCAAATATAACAGCTTCCACTCCACTAGGAAGGCTTTCCACTAGATTTTAAAATGTTTGTTGACTTCATCACTAGAGATGTGCACAATGAAAAAATGTGTTTCCTTTCGTTTCAGAATAATTTGTTAAGTTAATCATTTCGTTTCATTATATTTGATATGTTGAGATGACTTGTTCTCAGAATTTGTTTCATATATTCGGATTCGTTTAATATATTTGTTGGTCTGAATCTATTTGTATTTCGAAAGCTATTCCACAAGATTGACTATATTTATTTTAACGTGTTAATTCGTTATTTTGGAAGATTACTTATGCACTCTGTTTTGGTTGGATGAAGGTGGATCCATTGAAATCTCCGAATCATAACAATCATAACGAAGAGAACAAAATGAATCTCGGATTCATTCATTAGGTTATGATTCAGAGATTCTGATGGATCCACCTCCATCCAACCCAAACACAATAAGTAGGAATCATCATCTTATTTCACTTTTATGCCTTACTCTATTTATTGCAATATGTTTCCATTTCATGTGTAGTGCATTTTTTATAATAATGAAAAATGTTGATGCAACATAAAAACAAAATTGATTTCAATCAATTTGGATCATTCGATATGTCATTACATTATTTCGGATCCAAATGAAACAATTTCTTTTGTTTTTTGCTTATAATTTATTTGGGATTCATTGAAATTTGTTACTATTGTTATTCGGAGATTCAGATACCTCTAAATCTCAGAATAATTAAAAATGTGTCCAAATTTTGATTCATAACAAAACAAATTGCATATATCTAATCAACACATCTATTTGTGTTTGTTGGACTTCCCAATCTAAAAGCCATGGGTGTTAATATGGGGCCCCTCCTCCATGCAATTGCCACTCCATTGCCACTCTTCTGGGAAAACTTTCCACAAGATTTTCAAATGTTGGTGGACATTACCACACCTAGTTGTGTTTATTGAACATTTCATTACAAAAGCTATGGTCATTGTTATGGGTTGTCTACCTCACCCACTATCCATTATGGCAGTCTCCACTCTCCCAGGAAGGCTTTCCACAATATTTTCAAATATTGGTGGACATCATCACAGCTATTTGCATTTGCTAGAATTCCTATTCCCAAACCATGTGCATTAATATGGGAAGGCCTACACCTCCCCCTCATCAATTGCAGCTATACCAACCTTCATTCTCCTGGGAAGATTTTTCTTGAAAGTTTCAAATGTTGGTGGACATCATCAAACCTATTTGAGTTTGTTGAACATCCCATTCCAAAAAATATGGGGATAAACATGGGTTGCCTACATCCCTTTCACCTTCATTGCAGCTATAACAGCCGCCATATTGGGTTGCCTATCCCCCCCCCCCCCCCCCAACTCTATTGCAACTATAACAGCCTTCTCTCTTTAAATGTTGGTGGACATCATCAGACCTATTTGCATTCGTTAGACATCGCATTCCAAAATCATGGACATTAATATAGGCAGTGCCCATTCCTTGTCCTCCTCTGCAGCTATAAAAGCTTCCATTCTGCCTGGCAAATTAATAACTTTTTTTGCATTTGTAGAGGTTACCAAGCTAAATATACATTCATTTATCCAATTATATTTGCAAATGCTACATTAGATGGTTAATTGTTTGTGGACACCTGATCATTCCACCTATATGTAGTTGTTGGACATCCCATTCCAAAAGCATGGCTATTAAAGTAGAGTTGCTTCTACTCTTCTGGGACGACTAATTGCTTTCATTGCAATTGTATAAAAGATACTAGACTAAATATACCAAAATTATCTATGTGTATTTGCAAATGCTACATGAGGTAGTCAAAAGTTTGTGTACACCTATACTGTATGAGCTTGGTGGACTTTCCTTTCTAAAATGTTGGCCATTACTATAGAGTTGGAGATTGCCTGTAAAAATGTCTGCCCATTGAGCCAAAGGAGCAATTGTAAGGTTAGGTAGTAATGTTGGACAAGAGGACTTCACAATCGATATTCCAGTTCATCCCGAAGGTATTCATTACGGTTGAGGTCAGGCTCTGCGTAGCACCACTAATTGCAAGTTTACAAATTAAGGGATTTATGGACACTAAAAGCTGAACTCCAGGTAAAATGCTGACAGAGGTTCTAAGCCTTCCTCGCAGTTCAAATAAATAACACATGTGAAATGCTATACCAGTTTTTATTTTTTGTAATTTGTTTTATCTGGTGTGATTTAGACATCCCTATCAGGAAATGCAGCCGGGGGCCATGACCTTCAGTGCAGGTAAAACAAATGTTAAACCTCAATAAATAAGAAAGAAAATATGTAAAAAAATCATTATACACTCCCTTTAATGTACAGTGGGGACGGAAAGTATTCAGACCCCCTTAAATTTTTCACTATTTGTTATATTGCAGCCATTTGTTAAAATCATTTAAGTTCATTTTTTCCCCATTAATGTACACACAGCACCCCATATTGACAGAAAAACACAGAATTGTTGACATTTTTGCAGATTTATTAAAAAAGAAAAACTGAAATATCACATGGTCCCAAGTATTCAGACCCTTTGCTCAGCATTTCCCTGCAGCTGAAAAACACCCCACAGCATGATGCTACCACCACCATGCTTCACTGTTGGGACTGTATTGGACAGGTGATGAGCAGTGCCTGGTTTTCTCCACACATACTGCTTAGAATTAAGGCCAAAAAAAAAAGGTCTCATCAGACCAGAGAATCTTATTTGTCACCATCTTGGAGTCCTTAAGGATTTTTTTTTAGCAAACTCCATGCAGGCTTTCATGTGTCTTGCACTGAGCAGAGGCTTCCGTCAGGCCACTCTGCCATAAAGCCCGACTGGTGGAGGGCTGCAGTGATGGTTGACTTTCTACAACCTTCTCCCATCTCCCGACTGCATCTCTGGAGCTCAGCCACAGTGATCTTTGGGTTCTTCTTTACCTCTCTCACCAAGGCTCTTCTCCCCCGATAGCTCAGTTTGGCCGGACGGCCAGCTCTAGGAAGGGTTCTGGTTGTCCCAAACGTCTTCCATTTAAGGATTATGGAGGCCACTGTGCTCTTAGGAAGCTTAAGTGCAACAGAATTTTTTTTGTAACCTTGGCCAGATCTGTGCCTTGCCACAATTCTGTCTCTGAGCTCTTCAGGCAGTTCCTTTGACCTCATGATTCTCATTTGCTCTGACATGGATTGTGAGCTGTAAGGTCTTATATAGACAGGTGTGTGGCTTTTCCTTCTCATTTAAATAAAGTGTATACTAAGTTTGTACACATTTTCTTTTAAAATATGAAATATTGCATCTGAAAAAAAGATGCATTTTTTATATACAACGAGAACCAGTGGAGTTTTAGGCTCCCTTTCACATGATTTTCTGTTTCTCATTAGCTACTTTGTCATAAAAAAGCCTGTTTTTTAGAGAGCCCTTATTTCCAATGCACAAAATAGTTTGTTTATGTATAGCTGTGCTCATAAGTTTACATACCCTGGCAGAATTTATGATTTCTTGGCCATTTTTCAGAGAATATGAATGATAACACAAAAACATTTCTTTCACTCATAGTTAGTGTTTGGCTGAAGCCATTTATTATCAATCAACTGTGTTTACTTTTCTAAGTCACAATGGCAACAGAAGCTACCCAAAAGACCCTGATCAAAAGTTTACATACCCTGGTGATTTTGGCCTGATAACATGCGCACAAATTGACACAAAGGGGTTTGAATGGCTATTAAAGTTAACCATCCTCACCTGTGAGAAGAGAGAATTGGGAGGACACCACTCTCCCGCAAGGTGATAGGACTTTAACGGATATGTCACTGTCATTGAGGTAAGCACATACACAGTTTATCATAAAAATATGAATTTATTACAAAAAGCATAAAATATTTTTCACATTTAACATCAGGCCACATAGAACATTGGCCACAATTGATAATCCATTAAAACTTGAAAGATGCTTGTGCGTGCAGTAAGCCAATGCGTTTCACAGAATCAAAGACTGCTTATCTGGGCAGTTCTACATACATCTAGATTGTCAATCAGATTGCAAAAACATCATAGAAGTAACATTAGTACCATTTAATTTTTAACATGTATATATACAGTACAATGTCATTATTATAATGATATTGTATAATGATATCCTCCCAATTTTCTCTTCTTAAATATTTCTTAGGGATGTGGATATGACAAACTGTCTCTAGAACTGGTCCATCAATTTAATATATATATTCCCTCACCTGTGATCTGTTTTCTTGTAATTAGTGTGTGTAAAAAAGGTCAATGAGTTTCTGGACTCCTGACAGACCCTTGCATCTTTCATCCAGTGCTGCACTGACGTTTCTGGATTCTGAGTCATGGGGAAAGCAAAAGAATTGTCAAAGGATCTGTGGGAAAAGGTAGTTGAACTGTATAAAACAGGAAAGGGATATAAAAAGATATCCAAGGAATTGAGAATGCCAATTAGTGTTTAAACTCTAATCAAGAAGTGGAAAATTCTGTTGAAACCAAACCACGGTCAGGTAGACCAACTGAGTATTCAGACACAACTGCCAAGAAAATTGTTCAGGATGCAAAGAAAAACCCACAAATAACTTCAGGTGAAATACAGGACTCTCTGAAAACATGTGGTGTGGCTGTTTCAAGTTGCACAATAAGGAGGCACTTGAAGAAAGATGGGCTTCATGGTCGAGTCACCATTGCTATGCAAATGCCACAAAGTATCCCGCTTACAATATGCCAAAAAGCACAGAGACAAGCCTCAAACCTTCTGGCACAAAGTCATTTGGAGTGATGAGACCAAAATTTAGTTTTTTGGCCACAACCATATATGCTACATTTGGAGTGGAGTCGACAAGACCTATGATGAAAGGTACACCATTCCTAATGTGAAACACGGAGGTGGATCGCTGATGTTTTGGGGATGTGTGAGCTACAAAGGCACAGGAAATTTGGTAAAAATTGATGGCAAGATGAATGCAGTATGTTATCAAGAAATACTGGAGGAACATTTCCATTATCCAGCCAGGAAGCTGTGCATGGGACGTACTTGGACATTCCAACATGACAATGATCCAAAACACAAGGCCAAGTCGACCTGTCATTGGCTACAGTAGAACAAAGTGAAGGTTCTGGAGTGGCCATCTCAGTCTCCTGACCTCAATATCATTGAGCCACTCTGGGGAGATCTCAAACGTGCAGTCATGACAGCCCAAGAATTTACAGGAACTGGAGGCTTTTTGCCAAGTGGAATGGGCAGCTTTACCATCTGAGAAGATAAAGAGCCTCATCCACAAATACCACAAAAGACTTCAAGCTGTCATTGATGTTAAAGGGGGCAATACACGGTATTAAGAACTGGGGTATGTAAACTTTTGATCAGGGTCATTTGGGTAGTTACTGTTGCCATTATGATTTAAAAAGACCAAACACGGTTGACTGATAATAAATGGCTTCAGCCAAACACTAACCATGAGTGAAAGAAAAGTTTTTGTGTTATCATTCATATTCTCTGAAAAATGGCCAAGAAATCATAAATTCTGCCAGGGTATGTAAACTTATGAGCACAACTGTAAATAACCAAGAAACAATTTAAGTAGGTGGCAAAGTTACACAAACCCAGCTCTTAAATCTTACCTGCCCAGTGCTCTGACACTCCCTGCATCCATTTTTTAAGAAAATGCCATAAAATACCTTTGTTTTTAATCTTTCTATGCAGTTATGTGATTGCAAACCCCCAAATCAACCCCCTTTCTCTATGGCTGACAGGGATGGACTATCTGTTATCTATAGAGTTATGGGTGCCGCCATATTGATATCACTGCTGAAAAGTATTAGGAGATATGGATCAAAGGGCTGACAACTCTGTTGCAGATTCAGCAGAGTTGTCAGCCTTCCACAGGAGAGGGTAAATAGAAAGGATAGTGGCGCAGGCTGTAGTAAAATAATGTAACATAAGTCCATACAAAGTCCTTTGAGCTATCTAGCTCTGTGTGAGAGGACAGTCTGCAGCATCAGGACAGCCTTGTAGGGGGAGTTGAAGCACGCTCCACACATGTGAAGAAAGAAAAGGACATAGGCGCCTCTAAGTAAAACCTCTTACACGCGATCGGATTTTCCAACGGGAATTGTGTGATGACAGGCTGTTGGCGTTAAATCCGACTGTGTGTACGCTCCATTGGACAATTGTTGTCGGATTTTCTGCAGACAAATGTTGGATCACAGGTTTTAAAATTTTCCGCGGACAAATGTGTGTTGTCGGATTTTCCGAGCGTGTGTACACAAGTCCATCGGACAAAAGTCCAAAGTACAAACACGCATGTTCGGAAGCAAGGACGAGCCAGAAGCGGTCGGTTTTGTAAACTAACATTTGTAATGGAGAATTAACATTCGTGAGGCGGCAAATTATGAAGTCTCGAAATGCAGCGCACAATTCTCTTCTTCTTTAATGAGATAATAATGAAGCTGCTTTGCTGGTGATACTGATGGAGTTATTGCAAACAAATTTTCAAAGGCTTTTTTTTTCTAGTGATATCAGGAATAATATTATTATGTTTTTTTTTTATTTGGGAAAGTTACCACAACACCATTATCCCGTAGTTTTTAAGAACAAAGATACAACTATGTTGGTGTCCCTTGTCAATTTTACATTGTATTTTTTTAAATGTAACTGCCGACTCCCAAACTGTCATTTGAAGTAAAACACATAGCCAAGTATTATTCTACACAATTTTTTTATTGTGCATTAAAAAAAGAAAACACATAAAATTAGACATGCTATCTGCCAATAGAACGTAACCAAAAAGTGCATTCTATGCATCCAAAAATATAGAAAATATACCAAATCATATCATTATTCAACCAAAAAAAAATGTCAAAGCAATAACTCCAAGACCAATAATAAATAACATGTTATCTCCGATTCCGCAAAATTGGCTGGTTGACGAACGACCGTTCAGAAACGAAGTGAAAAGCGCAAAATGAAAAGCGCAAAATGAAAAGCACAAATCAACACTCACCAAACTTCTACTAACACGAAATTAGCAGAAGGAGCCCAAAGGGTCGTGCTAAAGAGCTGAAAAACAACGTAGTATGTCACTACATTCGTATTTGTTGGCCGACAACTCCTTGCCGTTTGCATGCAAGACAAGTTTGGGCCAACGCCCTTCGGACAAAAGTCCATGGTTTTGTTGGCCAACAATCCGATCGTGTGTACGAGGCTTAAGACTGTTATATTTAATAGACAAAGCGTATTAAAAACTCACTTTACGGTATCTGTAAGCAGGCACAGTGGAGTCCAGCGAGATCTGACAATCTCCGTCCCGGCTGTCAGCAGTGGTCTCGTCTCAGTGATCTGTGTGGGACCGGCGTCCTGGCCAGCAGGAATCGTGACGTGTTAACGCCCGTGACGCCATCCCACCCTGCGCTGCGTTTACAGCCCTCTCCTGTGATCCCCAGCTGCATTCCAAACCTTGTTCTGGATCCCGCTTGAGCGCCGAAAGATTCCTGCTGGCCAGGACGCCAGCCCCACACAGATCACTGAGACGAGACCGCTGCTGACAGCCGGGTCGGAGATTGTGCGATCTCTCTGGACTCCACTGTGCATTAAATACAACAGTCTTACTTAAAGGTGCCTATGTCCTTTTCTTTCTTCACAGGAAAGGCTACACAGTGGCACTGGCAGGATTAACAGATAATTGCCAAGAACACAAGGAGGAAATAGAAAGAGTTGAATAGTTTTATCTACATGAAGCCTGATTTGGAAATTGTTTTAATCAACATGGATTTTCACTTTACGCATATGCCCATGACACCAAATCAAATTATCATGGTCTTGCTCTGCTATCTTTCCCATTTGAATACTAACTTTTGTATGTAGCGTCCTTTCCCTGGGCTGCCTAAATTTAGTATATACTGTAGCTCTGCTGCAGCCTGATGAGCTACAATTAATTTTTCAGGTCTGTTCAGGCTTTCCCTAAGCCTGGTGGCTGATTGCTCCTGCCTGCTACTGGAAGAATGCTCCAGAAATAATGTGGGAGGATCAATCACTGGGTTATGATCAATTATCTGACCCTACCCAATCCTTGGGAGGCTGACCCAGAGGGTGTGGCTGGGGAGATAAATATTTAAGAGGATCTAAACAGAGCTCTCTTCCCCTGGAGCTTCTCCCCTAGGAGGGGTGCGTGTATGTGTTCCAGAAAAGCTACTGCCACTAGACCTAAGAACGTGCTATGGGCTGAAGGCCTGAAGGAGATTTGTCTGAAGGAAACTTTGCCCGTTGATGTTCAGTTAAAGAGATTTGTGCCTCTCACCTGTAGCTCCAGGCTGCTACAGGCCCTAAAACTGCTGGGATAAGATTTTTCAAGAAGCTGTACGCCACGCTCTTTCAGTGCCTTTGGGTATCCTGCACCCTCAACCCTCCTCCCTGCATTTTTCTCAAGATCTGCAATAAAAGGTAAAATGGCCCCCTAGACTGAGCCTGAATTTGTTGTTGTGCTTTTTCGGAATGGAAACAGGGTGCCGTCTCTGAACAGGTAAAAGGACCCAAAATATTTCCAGAAGCTCTACATATATATTTACGCCATAAGCTACTGTATGATTGAGCTCTGCTTTCTTTACTTATGTACATGCATGCATTCACATACTGTACTTCAGTATTGTGCTTGATGTATGACATACTATTATATTTGTACCTATTGGATGCCTTTTAGGGCTTGATTTACTAAAATTGAAACGTGCAAAATCCTGGTGCATCTCTGCACAGAAACCGATCAGCTTCCAGGTTTTTTTGTCAATACTTAATTGAACAAGCTGAAGATGGAAGCCGATTGGCTACAATGCATGGATGCACCAGATTTTGCAATCTCCAGTTTTAGTAAATTAACCCCATTGTGTTTTTTTACATGTTGAATACAATTCTATTGGAAAAGCATTCTTTTGGCATTTGATTTGCTTACTCTCCCTGTTTCCCCGAAAATAAGACCTAGTTTGATTGTCAGTTCATGGCTGCAATATAAGCCCTACCCCCAAATAAGCCCTACCTTGTTTCCCTGAAAATAAGCCCTACCCTGAAAATAAGACCTACAAGGACTTTAACTAGGGCTTATTTGGGGGGTAGGGCTTATATTGCAGCCATCACCGACAATCACGCTAGGTCTTATTTTCGGGGAAACAGGGTGGTAGCAGGTGGGTACACTGTATGGGTTTTAATCCTTCATTGTTGCCTAAAAAATTGTGTTGGAGACAGTGGTGTGCAGACCTTTATTGCTAATTGCATCCACTGATTTATTAAGGCTTACTGAAAAACCGAAAAGCATCTGATTATTGGATATAGATTCCATATATTCCCTTTCGCTACTGCGAGTGTCCATCTGGACAGAGTTTTATGAATAAAGGACAAAGCCAAATTTAGAGTGGTAATAAATCCAAAAACAAAAATGTGATATATTGCTGCTTACCAATTCTTAGATGAAGTGGTTGCATTCGTTTTCTTTTTTTTTAAATCTGTTTTTCCTTTATTTTAACCTGGTGATCTGGCCAGTAACACATTTCCTGTCTTAGGCTTCATGTTCACATAGTCTATTATGACCTACGGCCACAGGAAAACGCAGAGTTTTGAACCATCCCTAACAGCAGCAGCTCCTAAACAATCCTAAAAGCCTATGTGTACATAGTCACATAGACTTTTATAGAGTTGAGTTTAGGAGCTTTGGCAAAAAACACCGAAAGTTCTTAAACTCAAGTTTAGGAGCTGTAGTGTACATGAAGCCTTATGCCTCGTACACATGATCGGACTTTCCGACAACAAAACCATGGAATTTTGTCTGAAGGGCGTTGGCTCAAACTTGGCTTGCATACACACGGTCACACAAATGTTGGCCAACAATTACGAATGTAGTGACGTACTACGTGGTTTTTCAGCTCTTTAGCGCCACCCTTTGGGCTCCTTCTGCTAATTTTGTGTTAGTAGAAGTTTGGTGAGTGTTGATTCACACTTTTCTTTTCACGTTTTTCATTTCGTGCTTTTCAGTTCGTTTCTGAACGGTCGTTCGTCAACCAGCCATGTTGCAGAATCGGAGGAGATAACGTGTTATTTATTATTGGCCTTGGAGTTATTACGTTGACATTTTATTTTTGGTTGAATAATAATGATTTGATTTGTTATATTTTCTATATTTTTGGATGCATAGAATACACTTTTTGTTTAAGTTCTATTGGCAGATAGCATGTCTAATTTTTTTAAATTATTTTTTTATTTTTAAATGCCAAATAAAAAAATTTTGTAGAATAATTCTTGGCTATGTGTTTTACTTCAAATGACAGTTTGGGAGTAGACAGTTAAATACAAATGTAAAATTAACAAGTGACACCAACATAGTTGTATCTTTGATCTTACAAACTACGGGATAATGGTGTTGTGGTAACTTGCACAAATTTAAAAAAAAACATAATAATATTATTCTTGATATCACTAGAAAAAAAAAAGCCTTTGAAAATTTGTTTGCAATAACTCCATCAGAATCACCAGCAAAGCGGCTTCATTATTATCCCATTAAAGAAGAAGAGAATTGTTCTCTGCATTTGTAGATTTGTCACGTCACAAATGTTAATTCTCCATTATGAACGCTAGTTTACAAGACCGACCGCTTCTGCTTCCGAGCATGCGTGTTTGTACTTTGGACTTTTGTCCGACGAACTTGTGTACACAAGATCGGAAAATCTTACAACACACATTTGTTGGCAGACATGCTAGCCAACATTTGTTGGCGGAAAGTCTGACAACAAATGTCTGATGGAGCGTACAAACGGTCGGATTTTCTGCCAACAGCCTGACATCCAACATTTCCCGCCGGAAAATCCTCTGATCTGGATGGAGGAGCAATGGAGTTGTCCATTTCCATCCGATTTCCCCATAGAGGAGAGCGGGACTGTATCCATGTCCACGCTATATAGCGGAGCAGACACAGACCTGTCCTCCAGCTGCTCAGCGGGGATCAGTGGAGTGATCCCCGCTGCCACTTCTGCTGCACAGATCGGTCTGTTAAAAGAAGCTTGAAAATAGACTTACTAGCAGGATCACCAGGTGAAAATAAAGGGAAAAAGCCTACAAAAATAAACCCAATGCAGCCACCACACCTAAGGATCTAACTTTTTAACTACACATTTTTTTGTTAAACATGTTTTTTGACCGGTAAAGTAAGACAAAAATTATAATACAAGACTGTACCTTATTTTTCAAACTCTGCAATGTGAAATCACTATATCTGGCTCAGCCTAGAGGCATTCAGGATGGATAACAATATTAAGTATAAGTAAGTAGATTTTTGTGTCCCAAACAGAATGATAGGTCTCATTTTTCTCCCCCAGGAACAACCTGAGGCAGGCGTCACTGATCGCAGACAACATTTGTCAAACAAACCAGATCATTGAAAACTTTTCACATTGTTAAATATATATATACAGTATTTCCCCTGTTTTGTGTATTGTCCTTGGTAAATTTAATGCACTTGGCTCACTGATATAGCTGTGGCAACAGTTTGTAGACATTTCATAGTTCTTTAGACTGGTAATGTAATCTCAAAAATCACTTTTAATATTTTACATCTTCAGCTTTCAATAAATAAGACCTGGTGATCCTGCCATGAATGTCTATGTTCAGGCTCTTCTTGTTATAGAGTGACAACGCTCTGTCCCTGTTTTCCGATTGTGTTCCTGTATTATCACCCTTCCACATTGGCTTCTGATGGAGACTACAAGTGGCTTTTTCAGCAGCGTGGTTTACTGTTGTCTGCTTCAGGAAATCCACCCTGAGAAATGCTATGCAGCCATCACTGGAGTGCATGTAGACAAAAAGTGGCTGCAAAGAGGGTGCACTGAGATGCAACTAATGCCGCGTACACACGAGCGGACTTTACGGGAGACTTTGCCCGGCGGACGGGATTTCGTCAGACAATTTGATCGTGTGTGGGCTCCAGCGGACTTTGTTTTCTCAAAAGTTGGACGGACTTAGATTTGAAACATGTTTTAAATCAATCCGTCGAAATCGAGTCCGGTCGAAAAGTCTGCTCGTCTGTATGCTAGTTCGACGGACAAAAAGCCACGCTAGGGCAGCTATTGGCTACTAGCTATGAACTTCCTTGTTTTAGTCCGGTCGTACGTCATCACGTACGAATTCAACGGACTTTGGTGGATTGTGTGTAGGCAAGTCCGTTCATTCAGAAAGTCTGTCGTAAAGTCTGTCGAAAAGTCCGCCGAGAAAAAGTCTGCCGTAAAGTCCACTCGTGTGTACGCGGCATAAGGGTGAAAAAAAGGAAACACGTATAGTAGATGGTTGAAGGTTTTTCTCCATCCAGAAGGTGGCGATGTGCCACTATACAGATGGAGTGAAGTCTTAGGGGCAGGGGTCTCAAACTGGTGGCCCTCCAGCTGTTGCGAAACTACAAGTCTCATAAGGTATTGCAAGACTGACAGTTACAAGCATGACTCCCAAAGGCAGAGCCATGATGGGACGTGTAGTTTCACAACAGCTGTAGGGCCGCCAGTTTGAGACCCTTGCAGTTTAAAGGAAATAGCTCCCTCCATTGGACCTCATGTGACCATTTCTCCCGGAACTCCTGAAAGTGTCGCCACCAGTGGACTTCAGGAGACCTTTTTTATTGAATTGAGCCACATTCTGTGGCATGTACAATGAAAAAGGTGAGCATTTTTTTTGGGGTCTTTTAGGTTGTGAAAATTATCTCCATTAATGAAAGAATATGCTGCTCTTTGGGGGTTGGTGAGCTTTGCTTCAATCAAGAGAGAGAGTGTGCCTGTCGGTTGGAGCTGTTTAGTGGCTATGATCATCTAATGCTGATAGAGATTGCCATAAAATTGCTTATCAATGTCCACCAATGCTGGGCTGGACTGGCTCCTGGTATTATCCTGTCCTGGAGTTAGTTATATTGGAGCAATGGTAGGGCTGCCTGGTATTGTCCTGTTCTGGGTGAGTGTTATTAGAGTAGTGTTAAGCTTGACTCCTAAAGAGTCCATGTTCCTGGGTGAGTGGTATTGGAGCACTGTAAGGCCTGATTCATAATGAAGTCCTGTCCCTGGGTGAAGTTAGCACGCTAGAATTATCAATGAAAACAAAAATGTGGAAATGACAAGATTTTTAGGGCACAACTTGAACCCAAATAAAAAAATAAAATACCAAAAGTTTATTATCCATAATTCTTTAAAATAGACATAGATTCAGATTCCATAAAAACATAATAAAACACAGTCTTGTTCCATAAATTTATTTACAAAATGTATATGGAACTGTTTAAAGTAACCCTAATGCTATACAAAAGCTACACCTGTTAAAGACAACCATAACTATGATAAAAGCATGAAAAAACACAGTCTTGTCCCTTTAATTGATTCACAAAATGGATGTGTAGCTATTTAATTGATGCAGCTTTTCCTAAGATTGAATAAACTTGTTAGTCAGCATAACGCGTTTTCTGGACTTCATCAGGAGCTACAAACAGAACAAAGCTATCATATCTGAAAATCCTCCACAGGGAGATAGAGTGGAAAAAGGGGCTCCCATCCACAAACCCAAAGCGGAGGGAGAAAAATCAAGGCACCCAGCACCCCATCACCCGACATGTGTGAGAAGATATTATTCAGGCTGGCCTAGTCGGGGCAATGCCTTAAAGGTTAACAATATTAATGTTTTGTTCCAGAAAATAGAAGGCCATAAGGCCCCAAAGTTAACTCATATGCAAAGATTTGACCACCCAAATATGAAATAAACATATACATCACAGGTTACAACAAAGTAGATTTCAATCTATAAAGCTGAGGGAGAGTTCCAATATCTCAACATGTTTCACAGAGATGCTTCTTCAGAATAAGGGTTTCTGGAGAAAACAAGACACAGCAAGATGAGCTCAAAAGAATCCAATGAAAGGCACTACATCCCTAGCACAGTAGAGGAGGAGTAGGGCAGCAAATACGAGCACCATGAGGGAGTCTAGATGGCAAGAGGAATTTGTGGGGAGACACAACCTCCAAATGGGGTAAAGATCTAGATGTAGTCCAAGCCTCTCTATATGGTAAAGATCTTGTATGTACCAAGACTGATACAGTGGAATTTGAATTTGCATGCGTAGCCTAATATATTTTTACTTCACAAAACAATGGTCCCAAAAACCCGGCTTAAACACCATAACCATAGGCGTGCGCAGGGGGTGTGCTACTCTTTGCAGCACAGATTCCCCCTGCTGATATTTCACCAAAGCTTCTAAAAATATTGTAAAAAATAATAAAATAAATAAATAAAATTGTAAAAAATAATACATAATAATAATTATATATATATATATATATATATATAGGCACGCATGTGTGTTTGCGTTTTGGGGTGCACACCCTAATGCAATAGGCTGCGCACACCTATGACCATAACCGTAAACAGATGGAAAGGAAATCCCAAAGTCTTAAACAGTCTCAAGCTACAACACAATATCAAAAGTACAATGTAAAAAGAGATCACATTCAGCCTCCTGGTCAAGCCTGGCCCAAAAAAAAATCCTCCACACAATCATTATTGTGGATTGTTGTGTGGACGAATTTGTTGAGTGCCCTGATTTTGCTCCCTCCGCTTTGGGTTTGTGTGTGGGAGCCCCCTTTTCCACTCTATCTCCCTGTGGAGGATTTTCAGATATGATAGCTTTGTTCTGTTTGTAGCTCCTGATGAAGTCCAGAAAATGCGTTGTGCTGACTAACAAGTTTGTTCAATCTCAGGAAAAGCTGCATCCAATAAACAGCTACACATCCATTTTGTGAATCAATTAAGGAGACAAGACTGTGTTTTTTCATGCTTTTATCATAGTTATGGTTGTCTTTAACAGGTGTAGCTTTTGTATAGCATCAGGGTTACTTTAAAGCAGAACTCCATGACTGGCCTACCACAATGCCCCCCCACCACTCACACATTCTCCCCCTAGTATTTTTTTTTAAACCCTATGATATGTGTTTGTGCCAGTTCCGTGGCATCAGTGCAGTTTCGTATCCTTCTTACAGCATTCTTCCAGGACTAAATGGTGCTCACATGATGTGTGAATGTCACTCAGTCCTGGAATACTTTGAGCCCAGTCTGCATGATACCATGCATCCTGCGGGCGTGTAAAAAAACAGGCTGGGCTCATAAGCGAAAGGCAGAATGACACAATGTCATTCTGCCTTGAGAAGTACTTTGTGGACCAAGGAGAAAGTCATGGGCAGCACTGGAGCATGAAGAGGGTAAAAGAAGTTTGGCACCATTTCTATTTTTTTACACAAAGGGGGCTTAAAAGTAATTAAAAATGCAATGAATTCTGGGTTTTCCTCCTCTGGTCACAATAAAAAGGTTTTGTTTAAAAAAAAAGTATTTAAAAAATACTGGAGTTCTGCTTTAAATGCCAGCTTTAGCTAAAACCCTTTTTCTCTTGTTTTGTAACCAGTGGGACAGGATGAATGGACCTATCTGTGATGGTGAAAAGCACTCTTGACTGATAGAGGCATTAAATAAGGTTGGAGGGTAACCAGTGGAACAGGATGAATGGACCCATGTGCGATGGTGAAAGGGATTCTTGACTGGTAGAGGTATTAAATAAGGTTGGAGGGTGGTTACTTGACCATTTACTGAAAAGAAAATCTGATGAAGTGAATGTTATTGGTTATCTTCGCCACAAGGGGTGGGACATGGGGGGCTTTTTAGGTGAGTGCAAGGGTTGGGCTCATTGACCTGAGGTTTGCTCCAGGCCACACGATGAATTCCCCCCACTCAAACCCTGTTGCCTTCCTATTGTCACAGTTTTATTGGTGGAGTTTACCTTGCCAGCGGTCAAATGGTCTCAGATTGGTGCCACCAATGGACTGTTGGTGGTTGGACATCTCCTCTGAATCTATAGTTAGGACATGTAAAATATATTGCCAAGGGTTTACGCAAAACCGTCACTTGTCACATCCCATAAATATGAAAGAAACGCCTTTTGTCCCAAAGGGACGGCTCACAAAACTCTGGGATTTTTCAGGTGAATAAACTCTCAAAAAATACACAACCAACACTACGTTTTATGTAGATTCCAAAGTTTATTCAGCCTAACTTAACCTAAACAAAGGTTTGTCATATTAAAACCATGAAAGTAAATAGTAATACCATCAAGGTGTGGAAAAACATAGACAAAACCCCTATATTTTACTAACTCAACCACAACTTACCCATACATAGGACACGTTTGTCTACTTGGTGAGAGGCCATAGATTTGACCACACAAATATAAAATAAACATATGCATCATAGATTACAACAAAGTAGGTTTCAATCTATAGTTGTGGGAGAGTTCCAATATCTCAACCTGTTTCACAGAGATACTTCTTCAGGACAAGGGTGTTCTGGAGAAAACAAAACACAACAAGATGAGGTTAAAAGAATCACATGAAAGGCACTACATCCCCAGCACAGTAGAGGAGGAGAAGGGCAGCAAATACGAGCACCATGAAAAAGTCTAGAAGGGAAGAATAATTTGTGGGGAGACACAACCTCCAAAGGGGGTAAAGATCTAGATGTAGTCCAAGCTCCTCTATATAGTAAAAATCTTGTATGTACCAGACAGATGGATATAATGCAGTAGAGGGCATACCTGTAAGTAATACCAACCTAGATAGATGATCACAGTTCAGCTGTAACTGGCCCAGGTTTGTTAGCAGCTGTAAGTTCTTTGTTGTATACCATTATGTTTGTTCTACGTAAGCTGTATAAAATCAGTAAATCTTTAGCCTTGTCCTTCCAACCCAAACCATTTTATTATATTTTTATTGAGGTGAGAGAAGTCAAGGTACTTTATTGTTGATTATGTCCTGATGCATGGGGGTTGATTTACTAAAACTGGAGAGTGCAAAATCTGGTACAGCTCTGCATAGAAACCAATAAGCTTCCATTTTTTTGTCAAAACTTAGTTGAATAAGCTGAAGTTAGAAGCTTATTGGTTACTATGCAGAGCTGCACCAGATTTTGCACTCTCCGGTTTTAATAAATCAACCCCATGGGGTTATGTCTAAGCTTCTCAGAAGTTAAATAAGTGGAGCCATAGTAGCATGTTTTTGTTTTTGGTAGAACTAGGAAGTGTACTTAGTTCTTCTGCTGTCTACAGGACCACAAGACTCAATACTGACATTAAGGTCGGTGGGTAGAACCAATGAGAACTTTGGAGGACCAAGGAGATTGACACTTCCCAGACAGCTTGGCCTGTTTAAGGAAGTGAAAAAATTGAGATTTACTGGCAGGGTCATCAGATAATGAAATGATCTTACAGAAATAAATTAATTAATTTATTAATAAATAAATTAATAAAAAACAAAATGGATTGACTGTCATTCTTGATTTTGCCCCTAGTTCCACTGTATACTCAACTCACTATTGTTTTATTGCCCAACTCTGAGAAACTTTAACATAATCTCTTGCACTGGGGCTGTGCCTAGACTGCAAGGATTGACTGCTTGTTTTGTCAAGGGAAGACAGCGGGGCGGAGGATTACTTACTTAATCCTCCGCTCCCCTGGAGGTGGCACTCCCCCATGCTTTCGCAGTGAATAGCCCCTTGGCATTATTACTTCCAACTCAAGGCTATTGAGACTGCACTTTTCTTGATGACATCAGGACCTTAGACCGATGGAGTGTGGGAGAGAAATGGCACATACTGGTCTAGCAATCTGCAGCAGATGAGAATCGGAAAATAAAATTCTTTTGTATGCCTCCTAGACCTAAATGATCATGAAGGAGCCCCAATGCAAGGAATCATTCTAACCATTTGACCTCGAGGCGGGTTTACCCCCTTCATGACCAGACCATTTTTTGCTACTCAACACTGCAAAACTTTCTTTTGGTGGTATTTGATCACCACAGTTTTATTTTATTTTATTTTTATTATATAAACGAAAAAAGACCAAAACCCCCAGTATTTTCGACTTTCTTTTTTCTTAAAAAATTTAGGCTAAAATATAATCTGCTATAGACACCATACTGGTAATGGCAGCAATCAGCGACATTTAGTGTGACTGTGATAATGTGGCAGACAATTGGGCACTAACAGACACTGGCTGGGAGGGACACTAACTGACACTGACATTGCTAGTTACTCTAATACAGTGATCAATGATAACACTGTACACTGTACTAATGACACTGGCTGGAAAGGGGTTACCATCAAGGGGAAATCAAGGGGTAACTGTGTGCCCAAGAGGTGTAACGTGTGTATAGTTTGCTACTCTTACTGACCAACCTGGCAGTTTTTTTCTACAATGGGTTGATTCCCTTTTTTTCTATCTAAATACAAAATAAAGACTCTCTCTCTCTCTCTCTCTCTCTCTCTATATATATATATATATATATATATATATATATATATATACTCAGTGGGGAAAATAATTTATTTGATCCCCTGCAGATTTTGTAAGTTTGCCCACTTACAATGAAATGAAGGGTCTATAATTTTTAATTTTTATCATAGGTGTAGTTTAAATCAGTGTTTCTCAACTCCAGTCCTCAAGGTGCCCCAACAGGTCATGTTTTCAGGCTAGCCATTAATTTGCACAGGTGATTTGATCAGTTTCCACTGCCTTAGTAATTACCACAGCTGTTTCATCTGAGGGAAATCCTGAAAACATGACCTGTTGGGGTGCCTTGAGGACTGGAGTTGAGAAACACTGGTTTAAATGATAGAGACAGAATATCAACCAAAAATCCAGAAATAACACATGATACAAATGTTATAAACTGAGTTGCAGTTCAGTGTATTTGATCCCCTAGCAAAACATGATGTAGTACTTGGTGGAGAACCTCTTGTTGGCAAGTACAGAGCTAAGAGGTTTCTTGTAGTTGATTACCAGGTTTGCACACATCTCAGGAGGAATTTCGGTCCACTCTTCTTTACAGACCTTGTCTAAATCCTTAAGGTTTCTTGGCTGTGGAAGTTTCAGCTTTCTAGAAATTTTCTATAGGATTAAGGTCTAGAGACTGGCTCGGCCACTCCATGACCTTAAAGTGGAGTTCTGCCCCCCCTAGCAAAAAATTAAAAGTCAGCAGCTATACATACTGTAGCTGCTGACTTTTACTATTAGGATGCTTACTTGTCCTGGAATCCAGTGCTGTCGGTACCCCAGCCGATGTTTCCATCGGCTCTCAGGTGCTGCAGCCGCCATTTCGGCTTCACAGCTGGTTCCCTACTGTGCATGCGCGAAGCGTACTGCCCTTTCTGAATGGCACAGCGTGGGGGAAGGAAGAGGGGGGTCAAACTTCCAAGTGATCTCGCCTGTCAAAAACAGGTACCTGCTCCCCCCTCCAACCTAAAGGTACCAAATGTGGCACTGGAGGGGGGGAGGAGGCAGATAAGTTGCGCTTCCACTTTTGGGTGGAACTCCGACTTAATGTGCTTCTTCTTGAGCCACTCCTTTGTTGCCTTGGCGGTATATATTGGTTCACTGTCATGCTGGAAGACCCATCCATGACCCACCTTCAGTGTTCTCATCCAAGATCCTGACAGTCCGCTGACAGTCCCTGTGATCAGGAAGAGCCAGAAATCTGATTTGTAATCGTCTCTCATCACACGTGGAGAAGACTTTTTACTGATTTAGAGCTCCACATCCCGCCACCCCCGGAGTCATCTTCCTCCTTCTTATCTATATCTATATCTATATCTATATATATGTTATTGTATATTTTTACATTTCTTTCTGTATTTATTTTTATTTATTCATTATCTGTGTAAAAAAAGGAAATACATCTTAACACATTTATTTTGCACACCATTCAGTACTAGTTCAAAAGGAAATATACAGGAGGTTAAGTAGAGCCTTGCTTGTGACCTATTGACAGTTGTTTCCATCTTATTACACATAATCAGCCAGAAAAGCAGAGTTTTAATGTGTTCTGAGAGGGTTCCAAGGCTACAGTTAATGTGTGCTTTGAGTGTTAGTATGTTGAACGTAGGCATTGGGGACAACTTTCTGTATTCCTTTACAAGTGTCTATAACTCCTTATTTAATAATATAGTGAAAGCAGTTATAAATTGAAGGAACTCACAGGACATTATCAGAATTCAGCCTTTTGAACTTAAAAGATCTCTAAACTCAAAAACAAGAAAATAATATATTGCAGCTTGCCTGCCTTTTGATGTGATGGTTACAGGGTTACATTTCTTTTTAAAGCTTAGTGGATTTTTTCCAAGTACAGAAAGACTATAGGTTGATTATGCCAGAAATGTGATGTTCTTGTAGCGTCTTGTGCACTGAACTGAAATCTCAAGTCATATGTGTAGCACCCTTGTAGGTAAAGTATAGGCTACTAGGTAAATTTATTCTGGCCTCTCTGTAGCCAGTGGAACAGTTGTTGATTGCTTTAGCATTCTAGAGGGTTCTGGAATCACAGTGAAAGGAAAGGCAGAAGTGCAGTTTCAATATTTATGGATACCCAGCCAAACCCTGGAAAAATGTGCCCAGTAGGTGGCTGGGGATCCCATGAATAGCTTGAGTGCTGGAGCTGGAGTTGAGTGGGTCCTAGGTCCAGTCCTATAAGAGGCATCCCTAGCCTGATGGGGGCTCTGCCTCTATCAGCAGTTCGCTGAAACGCGGCTGGATTTTCATCAAGGTCCCAGCTGTAGCATACTGGGGGTCCTGCTTCAAGGGTGCCAATCTGAGATTTTGGTTTAGATAGCTCACTGAAAAATGACTGGTGGTAGGTGAAAGAGGGTGTCCAGCTGTCCCATGGTATTGTGTTAATCATAGTAGGAGGAAAGGCAGAAGTGTAGTCTGAATATTTATGATGACCCAGTCAGTCCCTGGGGAGGTGTGTTGCTACAGCCATTTCTATTGTCTTGATAGCAATAATATAGAGGTAGGTTTAGTAAGAGCATATTGTTTGCAGAAAAGTCAGACCCCCCCCCATTGATATGTAAATAAACCAGTTGGATAGGTTTTGGAGCTGAGCAGAGGAAGTTGGTATGCAGGAAGTTGGTGGGAGGGGCTTGGGAGCTTTTGAAAGAAACGTGTTCGGACAATAGATGTGTTTGGAAGGACAAAGAGGAAGACATGGATACCAGAAGCTGGAGAGTTTTGGAGAACTTTTGAGTTGGACTCTGAGCAAGAAACCATGAAGGACATTACATCTTAAACCCTAAGTTGAGTAACGGTTTAGTTTACTTAATGCGTACATATTATACATGTTTATATTTGTAGGCAAATTTTTGTAAGCTATGAGTTGTGTTGTACTGTATATTCTACAGTTGTAGGTGCAGCTGTCCTGTTTAGTAAAGCATTGATACACTACAAAAGTCTACGCTTCCTTATTTTTACCGCAAGAACCGCAATAGATAGACGTGGAAGCATAACAGGAGGTGTACCCAGTATGTGGCTGGGGAGCCCATGAATAGCCTGAGGCCTGGAGCAGGAGTTGAGTGGGTCCTAGGTCCAGTCTTGCAGGAGGCATCTGTAACCTGACGGGGCTCTGCTCTTAAGGGCAGTTTGCTGAAATGTGGCTGGATGTTCATAGAGGTCCCAGCTGTAACATAGCTGGGGGGGCCTGCTTTAAGGGTGCTAATCTGGGATTTTGGTTTGGAGAGCTCACTGAAAAGTAGGAGGAGGGTGTCCAGCTGTACTGTGGTATTGTGATCTATGTTTCTACCTCACTGAAAATTGCCATTGGATATCAGAAGGAGGCACTGACCTAAATTCTGAGCCCTAGTGACTGTATTCTGGTTCCCTTTTCCTCAGAGGGCTTTAGTAAGCTCAGCCTGCAGTGGTATTTTTGAGAATTTATTGTCAGCCACCTCTTCTGCACTAACGCTGGAGGACTGTTAGGTAGTAATGGGAGAAGTATCCTCTGGCTGTTCAGTATTCTTGGGGTATTCCACACTCCCATCCAAGTTTCTACAAGTGATAAAAGAATAAAAGACATTCCCTAGACTGTTTATTGAGCCAGAGAGAAATGCTGTGTGCTTAGCCTCCTCTGCACAAATTTCATGGCAATTTGGGGCCATTCAAACTTAGTACATGATGGAAAAATGTATTTACTTCGAAAAGAATGATCAATATTAATATATTTTTTCCCCAAAGCAGAAGATAATTTCCTTTTCTGTTCCTCAGCCTAAAGGACTAATAACTTTAACCCTATGCTACACTTCCTTTTCAGCAGTTGTGCAAACTAATGGATGCAAATATTAGTACAAGCATGTCTTCTTTGAGTTTTTATCAAGCTCTATAGAGTTTTTTTTAGCCACTATTGGCTCAATACTATAAGAATGATCTGTGAAATCATTATATTAGATAGTGTAGACTGACCAGTGAACAATTAAAACTTAGCATTTTCATAAAACAGCATCCATTGAAATCCATTGAGGTTTTTTTTTTTTTTTTTTTGAAAAAAATTTTATTTGAGAAAAAGAAAACATTTACAGCATTCTCGAATAACTGTCGTACATATACGGTTATTGAAACAGTAAGTATGTGTTACAAGAGCAAAACATTTTTTTATCACTTCAACATAAACCTGTACCTAATGTGTCTTGGCTGCTTGTTCACTGCGGTATGGTTTGCGTTGTTTTATCATGCTTTGACCATGACTGGGGTCCCTATGGTGTGCGACAGCTGTTAGGTTTCCAGGACTGTTCGAGGGGATGTCCAGATATTTAGGGTACAAAAAAAAAGAATAGTCCCTCTGTAACTATATCTGGAGGGAGTCAGGGAATTTATTGGCGAGGGGTGCATTGTACTGTAAGTCCATGTGTGGTCATAAGCAAGCGTATCTAGGGAATTCATGAAGTGAATTGAGGTTATGTAGAGAATCTGTAGGTGCTTGGGTTGGGGGATCATATTATGATATAGGGGTAAGGGGGATTGGCAAGGGGGGTAGGAGGGGAGTGGGAGTGGGAAGGGGAGAAAAAAAAAGGGGGAAAGATAGACGAGAGAGTAGAGAGGGGGAATGGAAGAGGAAGCCTGTCCGTGACCGCTCCCTCCAGTGTTCGAGGAAGGAAGGGGTGTCTGTTTATAATTCAATGTGCCTTAGGGGAAGAAACTAGGAGTAGAGTGTATTACTTTATACCAGTGAGTTGAGTGCGTTTGAGTATGCTGGTGTTGAATGAAAGTGTATCCAGCATGCCCATCTTTTGTAGAATTATCATGGAGTATCCCGTGATATATGGATCAGCTCCTCCATTTCAGTGGTTTTATGTATTCTGTGAAACCAATCTTTGATTGTGGGTATCTGGAAGGAACCCCATGTGCATTGTCAGGGATCTGTGGTAGGAGTTGTGTGATATGGGAGAGTTGTGGAGGAGGAATTGGTCTGGGGATAGATTTAGTTCAAATGAGGTTACTAAGGAGGTGATATGGCACACTTCTTTACAAAATGTTTGTAGTGGAGTGCATGTCCACCAAATGTGTAATAAGGTACCCTTGTCTTTTTGACATCTCCAACATGTATCCGGAATAGACGGGTAAATTTTGTTTAGAAGGGCTGGTGTGCGGTAGCACCTGGATGGACTTTATATCCGTTGTCTTGCGTAGTAACCTTCATTGAACCTTTGTGTATATTCAGGAAGTTGTTCTCATTTTTCATCTGTGAGTGAAAGGGAAAGATCCTCTTCCCAGCGTGCACAAGCATTATTCTCGCTGGGTCTAATGTCTGCAAAGAGGAGATTGTGTGTGGCAGCTATGAGGTGTCATTGGGGAGATTCTTGGGTGCAAAGCCTTACAAAGGGGGTTAGTTGTTTTGAACAGTGTGAGTCTTTGTCTAAGGTTTTTATGTAGTGAGAAATCATCAGGTATGTCCAAGGAGGGATGGGAGGTTTATCCATCAGATCGGCAAGGCGCGAGGCAGAGATAAGTTTCCCGTTGTGGAAGATTTGATGGATTCGGATTTGATCCGAAGACCAGTTATCTAAAAGGAAATGGCGGGACATCTCTAGGCGGAAGTCCAGGTTTGATTGTATCAGTGTTAGGGGTCCATGTGTGGAGGATATGGCGGTTTGGGTGCATAGCTTCCTGAAACAATGTAATGTTGGTCCTATCAGTGGGTGTAGTTTGATTGCTATCGGAAAATGGTTTGAAATCATCCAAGGTAGAGAGGCTATAGAAAATGTAGAGTCTTCCAATGAGACCCAGTCTTTGTAGGGGGAATGTACATTCCAATCTAAAATTCTGGGGAGATGTATGGCTGCATAATAATTGTGCAGGTCTGGGAGTCCTATCCCTCCCAGTCGTTTTGGTCGAGCGAGTTGTGTGAAACTAATTCTAGGCCTCCGATCACCCCAAAGGAATTTGGCGCATATAATTTTGTATGTCTTGAAGAAGGTTGGTGGGACATGGATCGGGACCGTCTGCAAGACATACAACAGTCTAGGTAGCGCATTCATTTTGAGGATCGCAGCTCTACCAAACCATGAAAAGATGGGCTTGTTCCAGTTTTTGAGGTTAACGGATAATTTGTTTAGAAGGGGTAAATGATTCTTCACATACAGATCGGAGAGATTGGAGGTAAGCTGGATACCTAGATATGTGATTGAGTCAGTCTTCCAATAAAATAGAAAATAGTCTTTGCATTGGTAAAATCCATTGAGTTTTTACCCAGTATTGAACCAATGCTATATGAATGATTCCTGAAGTTTTTATTAGATGATATTGATTTACTCCTTCAAGAACCAATGAAACCTAGTTAATGTTATAGAAAATAATGCATGCTCTAGAGCTTAGTAAAGGGATCCCTATATTCTCTCCCTGGTTTCTGGACTTTTACACACAGCAGTTTCAAAAAGCAATATACAGAAGAACAGCAGGGTGTGTTTAGAGGCCAACACTGGTGTCATCAATTTAATTTTTATATGCTAAAACTTTAACATTTGTTGAAGTTAACCTGGACGCAAAGGGGTTGATTTATTAAAACTGGAGCGTGCAAAATCTGGTGTAGCTACGCATGGTAGCCAATCAGCTTTTAACCTCAGTATATTCAATTAAGCTTTGGCAAAAAGAGAGCTGATTGGTTTCTGTGCAGAGCTGCACCTGATTTTCCACTGTTCCATTTTAGCAAATCAACCCCAAAATGTCCAGATTATTTTATATGTCCAGATTATTTTATGCTGCATGGAACATCTAAAGTTGTTAAAGAAGAATTATGCTATGTGTATACCATATCGGTGGGATCCCTCCAGAATCTGAAAATCACTGTAGTATTCCCAGAATCTAGGGTATGGCAGCCATGGCAAGTGCACAAAAAATAAAGTCCCACCCGTCCTCTCGCAGCTACCTCCCGCTCTAATCTTGTCCCCGGCGCCACGACCAGCCTGCTGAAGCGCGGCCCCGGCACAGCAATTTAGCAAGTGAGGAGGCCAGGAGGGAAGCCAGCGACAGGCGCCCCCCATGACGGCCGATGAGTTGGTCTGGCCAGAGTGACTGCCCGGGTTGTCTACGTAGAGATACAGTAACTGGGGGAGGCGGAGCCTAATGCTCCGCCTACCCTCCTCTGCGCAGCTGCTTCAGTTTCTCTTCTGGTGGGTCTCCCGGGTCTGTGTGACGTGCTGACGCCCGGTGCTGTGACGTGGTCGATGATGGTGAGGACTCTATAGGGGAACATGGAGCCTGGCGACCAGGAGAAGAAAGAGACGTCAGAGTGAAGAAAAACAATTGGAACCCCCCACAGGCAGCAGCAGGTACTAGTACAGCACTTGTCACCGCGATATTGATCATCATGTGCATGTGTACAGTGTACCAGTAACCAGCGCCAACCGCAAAGCAAGCAATCTAGTGCTCAAACAATTTGGATTAAATAAATATGCTTAGCCATAGATACCATAAAGTGTAAAAAAGTGATTTGTGTTAGTAGTACCTGCTGTTGCTTAAATCACTTTATTACACTTTATTTATGATATCAATGGCTAAGCATATTTATTTAAACCATATTGAGCACTGTATTTGATTGGCTACTTGCTTCTGCTTGGGCCTGGCATACACACACAATCGCACATGATGATGACTTAGACCCCTTTCACACTGAGCCGCCCTGGGTGTCAGCGGGAAAGCGGCGCTATTGTAGCACCGCTTTACCATCGTTTTAGCAGCGCAAAATACCGCTGCAGCAGTGCTTTGCCGGCGGTATGGCGGCGCTGCCCCATTGTTTTCAATGGGCAGGAGCGGTGGAGGAGCGGTGTATTCACAAGTCAAGTCTCCGTGCGTCAGAGGGGGCGGGGTCGCCGGGTGGCCGCCCCCTGTTATTTAAGAACCGTCAGAAGAGGAGAAGCGTCACACAGCGGGAGCCTCCCTCCATGCCATCATGGATGCGGAGCGGCCCGAAAAGAAGATGAAGACAAGAAGATGAAGAGAAGAAGATGAAGAGGAAAAGATGAAGAGAGAAGCATCACACAGCGGGAGCCTCCCTCCATGCCATCATAGATGCGGAGCGGCCCGAGGAGAAGAAGATAAGAAGACGCGGAGGAGATGCCGGACGAGAACACCGGAGGAAGAACCAGAAGAACCAGAAGAAGAAGAAGATGGAGGAAGAAACCGAAGGAAGATAGAAGATAGAAGAAAGAAGAAGCATTTAAATAAAGGAATTGTCAAATGTTTGATTATTCATGTTCGTGTCCCACAGACTTTAACGGTGTACACGTGTTCGAAAGAATTTTTTGCCTGTTCGCAAGTTCTGGTGCGAACCGAACAGGGGGGTGTTCGGCTCATCCCTACTGATGTTACTGTATTTTTGGGTGCTGGTGAGGCCGCATTTATGGGTGCTGATGTTACTGTATTTATGGGTGCTGATGTTACTGCATTTATGGGTGCTGATGTTACTGCATTCATGGGTGCTGATGTTACTGCATTTATGGGTGCTGATGTTACTGTATTCATGTGTGCTGATGTTACTGCATTTATGGATGCTGATGTTACTGCATTTTTGGGTGCTGGTTAGGCCGCATTTATGGGTGCTGATGTTACAGCATTTATGGGTGCTGGTTAGGCCGCATTTATGGGTGCTGGTAAGGCCGCATTTATGGGTGCTGATGTTACTGTATTTATGCGTGCTGATGTTACTGCATTTATGGGTGCTGGTAAGGCCGCATTTATGGGTGCTGATGTTACTGCATTTATGGGTGCTGATGTTACTGCATTTATGGGTGCTGGTAAGGCCGCATTTATGGGTGCTGATGTTACTGCATTTATGAGTGCTGGTAAGGCCACATTTATGGGTGCTGATGTTGCTGCATTTATTAGTGCTGATGTTACTGTATTTATGGGTGCTGATGTTACTGTATTTATGGGTGCTGGTGAGGCCGCATTTATGGGTGCTGATGTTACTGCATTTTTGGGTGCTGGTGAGGATGCATTTATGGGTGCTGGTGAGGATGCATTTATGGGTGCTGATGTTACTGCATTTATTGGTGCTGGTGAGGCTGCATTTATGGGTGCTGATGTTACTGCATTTTTGGGTGCTGGTGAGGCCGCATTTATGGGTGCTGATGTTACTGCTTTTTTAGGTGCTGTTAAGGCCGCATTTATGGGTGCTGATGTTACTGTATTTATGGGTGCTGATGTTACTGTATTTATGGGTGCTGATGTTACTGCATTTATGGGTGCTGATGTTACTGTATTTATGGGTGCTGATGTTACTGCATTTATGGGTGCAGGTGAGGCCGCATTTATGGGTGCATTTTTGTGTGCTGGTGAGGCCGCATTTATGGGTGCATTTTTTGGTGCTGGTTAGGCCGCATTTATGGGTGCTGATGTTACTGTATTTATGGGTGCTGATGTTACTGCATTTATGGGTGCTGATGTTACTGCATTTATGGGTGCTGTTGAGGCTGCATTTTTGGGTGCTGATGTTACTGCATTTTTGGGTGCTGGTGAGTTCGCATTTATGGGTGCTGATGTTACTGCATTTATAGGTGCTGATGTTATTGCATTTATGGGTGCTGATGTTACTGCATTTATGGGTGCTGATGTTAATGTATTTATGGGTGCTGATGTTACTGTATTTATGGGTGCTGATGTTACTGCATTTATGGGTGCTGATGTTACTGCATTTGTGGGTGCTGATGTTACTGCATTTATAGGTGCTGATGTTACTGTATTAATGGGTGCTGATGTTACTGCATTTATGGGTGCTGATGTTACTGTATTTATAGGTGCTGATGTTACTGCATTTATGGGTGCTGATGTTACTGAATTTATGGGTGCTGATGTTACTGCATTTTTGGGTGCTAATGAAGCCGCATTTATGGGTGAAGTCAGGGGTGGAGCCCATGGGGGGTGAGACAAAATGAGGTTTCACCTGGGGTGTCAAAAATCCTCTGTCCTTGTCGCACTGTGTCCCTCTCTGTCTGTCTCCAGTGTCCCTCGATTGTGTGTTAGTGTGTGTCATTGTTTTTGTATGAGTTACTGTGTGCACCAATGTATTTTAATGAGTGTGAGTGTGCCAGTGGGTTGACATCATCAGTGATTTTTGTATCAGTGTGTGCCAGTCAGCATGTATATTTGAGTGTATGGGTTATTGTCAGTGAAAGTGTATGTCTTTGAGCATATATATATATATATATATATATATATATATATATATATATATATATTGTGTATGTATATGTATATGTGTGTTCTTCCTTAAAATGACTAAAGAAAAAATTGGAGAGCCCAGTGACAAAATTGGAGAGCACCAGGCCTGACAGCCCACTTCTATCAATCTTCAGGTGTATGGCAAAACCATGAAACCTTTCTTGATGAAGAAGAAGGAAAGTGGAGCAGAAGGACGGAAGAGATGAAAGTTGGGGGCGGAGGAAGCCAAGAAGTCAAGCAAGTTCTTCATGACCTTCTTCGAAAAGCCTGGAACAAGTTGTTTGACACCTTCCATGGAGTCCCCTGCACCTGCTACAAGTTTCTTAGAATCTGAAGGTGGATCAAGTACAAATGCATCACAAGCCGAGGAGGAAGTCAAGTCAGATAAATCTGAGTATGAAGAGATTAGAAGTGAGGAGGGCAGAGAGAACTTGAATATGACAGGAGGAGAAGTCGATGGTGGCGGCGATGCTGTGTTTATTGATGAGATTGAACCCGACGATGCTGAACCTGGTGAATTGGATGGTGTTGAAGAGCCTCAAACTGTCTTACCAGAAGTTGAACAGCATGACATTGGACTTCTGAAGTTCGACAAGAAATCTGGAAAAGCAATTCTGCCTGACGCATTGAGAAGAAAAATAATAAAAATGGGTTCAAAGTATTTCCAGAACAGTGAGGGGCCTTTCCTACCAACAAATAACCGCTCAATAAACAAAACTTGGTTCGAGAGGAAATTGGGAAATGGTCGTGGTGAGGAAGTGTCTCCCTCTTGGCTGGTCTATTCCCCTTTTAAAAAGTCTGCATTTTGTATCTGTCGTCTTCTCTATTCCCGGTCAGACCATCAATCCTCATTGGAGCAGGAAAGTGGATTCCTCCAATGGAAAGCATCTGAAAGGATTAGTGTTCATGAAAATGCTAAGAACCATCGGGAGTGCTTTACACAGTGGAAAGAAATGGAAAGAAATTTAGCTGAAAACAGAGGAGTTATTGACGTGGAACTTGTCACAGATTGAGAAGGAAAAGCAGAAGTGGCGTGATATCTTGAGGAGAATCCTTCATTGCATACAATTCCTTACGACTCAGAACCTGGCTTTGTGAGGTCATAGGGAGTCACTTCAGCTGGATGATGACTCCAATGTGGGAAATTTCCTTGGCCTACTGAAACTACTGGCCATCTTTGACCCTGTCATGAAAGAACACCTCAGTCATGTGGAAAGTCATCCTGGATCCACGTCTTATCTTTCACCAGGTGTTCAGAATGAATTCATTCACATGATGGCATCTACTGTTCGCCAGAATTTACTGAGAAGCATTCGTAAGGCCAAGTACTATGGTCTCATGTTTGACTCAACTCTTGATCAGGCACACCGTGAGCAGATGTCAGAAGTAGTGAGGTACATGGAAGTTGATTTTTAGAGGAAAACGGTCCGTGTTAGAGAGTCCTTCCTTGGATTTATACAGATAAGTCAGAAGGATGCTGAGAGCTTGGTGGAAGACATCTTGAAACAGCTAGAGAAGGACAGAATGGAGCTACAAGATTGTCGGTCACAGTGCTGTCAGAGAAGTAATAGAAACAGAACTTGTCAGTATCAGAATGTCCCTGTGCGTCTGCCCGGCGTTGTCACGCTCCGGCGCATGCGGGTTCGCTATGTAACAGAACGGCACACACGGGTTCATGACATGGCGCAGCAGCATAACGGCGAACGAACATACACACGTTAGCGTTACACCCCCCATGCTGGCCTATATAAAGACTGATCTGTTCCTTGTATAATTGCTGGTTTGTCTTTCAGCTTCCTGTGATCCGTTCCTGAATTCTGCTACCTGTACTTACCTGTTGTGACCCGGATTGCCTTGACCTACTCTGCTTCTCTCCAGTGTTTGACCCCGGTTTGTTTAAAGGACTTCTCTATCTTCTGCCTCCTGTGTTTGACCCTCGGCCTGTCTTAAGGATTCTCCTGCCCTCCTGTGTATGACCCCGGCTTGTCTAATGGACTCCTCTGCCATCCCTTTCCAGTGCACAACCTCTGGCTCGCCTTCAGGATTTCTCCGATTACTGTCTGCTGTGTTTGACCCCCGGCCTGTTTTGAGGACTTCCTTATCCACCTGCTTCCAGTGTATGTTCCCGGCCTGCTTCACAGACTTTCTCTTACTGAGTTCTCTGTGCCTGACCTCCAGCACTCTAACTGAGCCTTGTGGGTTAGAGCCCCAGCCGGGTCTTCTACCCCAGTCCCAGGGCCGGATTTATCGCTGCTCTTCATCTCCACGCTGCAGGAGTCCTCTTCTCAAGAACCATTCACCTGCTGGCGACCCGTGCCTCTCTGTGCCCTATACCCTCTGTACCACTTCCAGGGGTAGAGTGCGCTTAGCTGCAAGGAAAGCCACTCCCAGCATTTCGGCTCCGGTGAGTACTCTGATAAGTGCTATGACAACGCTGCTGTGATGGCTGTACACAAAAGTGGTGTTCATCAAAGAACAAGTGAAAAAAACAACCTGGCAGTGTTTGTGAATTGCAACAATCACTCTCTCAACTTGGTGGGTGTACATGCAGCCAAGCTGGATACAATGATGGTCACGTTTTTTGGCAACATTGAAGCTCTCTATGTGTTCTTCTCTCATTCAACACAGCACTGGGAAAACACTGTACCTATGGTTCTTAAGTCAGAGTCTGAAACAAGGTGGAGTGCAAGGACAGAAGCAGTGAAGCCCATCAACAACTACTTTGAGCAGATAGTTTAAGTTCTCCAGGACATGACAGACAATGAAAACGAGACCAGTGAGACAAGAAGTGATGCAAGACAGCTGTATAACCGCATGTTGAGTTACGATTTTCTGACTTTGCTAGGATTTTGGAACAAAGTGCTCATTCGCATTGACCGTATTCAAAAGAGGCTGCAGGATCCTAGCATGAACTTCCACGATGCTGCCCTGGACTTGAAAGCCCTCCGAGATCATTTTGATGATGACAGAGAAGTGTTAGTCAGTGAGTCACTCGAAGAAGGATTCAGTCTCTGTCAAGACTGGAATATTGAAGTTAAAAAGACGTCAGAGACGAAGGAAACGAATGCCTGGTGAGAACTCAAGAGATGCTGGGTTATCAGCCAAGGAGGAGATGGAAAGAGTCATGAAGGGAACACTCGACCGTCTTCACAGAGAAATGGATGAAAGGTTCACCCGTCTGCATGACACTGGCGCCAAGTTTGGGTTCCTTCTCGATATCGAGGGACTGTGACGCCTACAATAATGACCTAAATAAGAAGTGTGAATATTTGGGTGAATTCTACAGCTCTGATGTTGATGCACAGCAGCTATATGAAGAAATTTTGGATTACAGAATGTTGCTATTAAGTCGGGCCAACATGAAAATATCAAGACCTAAAGAGCTTCTTAAATTTATTGTTCAATATGGAGATGAGAGTGTCTTCCCCAATCTTCGCATTGCTATTCAGATAATGCTAACTATTGCAGTTTCCATCGCCAGCAGTGAGAGATCATTTAGCAAGTTAAAACTAATACTTTCGTATTTGAGAGCCTCCATGGGTCAAGACAGACTCTGTGATCTTGCTCTGCTGAGTGTAGAAAGAGAAGAAACAGAAAAAAATGACTTTGAGCACATCATAGACCAGTTTGCATCAGTGAAAGCAAGGAAGGTGCAGTTGTAATTTTTATGTAGTGCCAATCCATCATTTGTTAATTGGAAGATTAAAGAGTTTGACTTGTAGTTTTGTTAGCTGTTTTTTTGTTAAGGTTATCTGAAAGATAGGTTTCAAATGTTTTGACAGGGGCGCAGTTTCAGTTCTTGCCATAGGCGCCATTTTCACTAGATACGCCTCTGAGTATTCATGCCTACTATAAAGTTCTCAACCACCTTCCAGGTTCCATGCTGAGTGGTTGCCCTGTGGCATTGTAAACACAGGTGATCAGAGGCTGGGCATATGTGCCATTCAGAAATGTATTTGCATTTTCTCAGTGAATGTGAAGCAATTCAAAGTGGACAAAGTGATTTCACCATCCCATCTCCACCTCATTCAGACAGAGAATGCTTTGCATTCATTGAGAAAATGCAAAGTGATCTTTGAATGGTGCCCAAGCCCAGCAGCCAACCTCTCTTGTTCAGAATGCAGCAAGGCAGCTGATAGGCATGGGACCTGGAAGCTAGTAGAGATCACTGTAATAGAGGTGTCTACTACAGTGATTTCTGGCTTCTAGAGGGATCCCACAGGTGTGGTTTATGTGTACTATGTCAGGTAAAGCCAGCAGCTCACGGTGCTCTTTCAAAATAAATCCTTTATTGGCTACATGTATAAAGATACAATGCTGTAAGTTCTAATGTGTTTCAGCTATACAGCTTTCCTCATAGCATGATGGAACCGGTCTCCAGCTCCTGGACTTTGGATGTAGCGGTAGAGCTTGAGTAAATCTACTTTCCATATTCCTGTGGTATATGTGTTGTTATAGTGCTCAAAGCTGGACCAATGTAACTATGCAAAAATATTCATTCCTAGAAGTCTTCTTTAATTGTCCCTCAGCAGTACAATAAACATGTGCCTTTTGTCTTGCATTCCTCCTGAAAAGAGCCTTGAGCCTAAAGGCTGTATATCTACATTGTTAAAACATCTAAGGTGCTAGTGCCTCTGACAGCTAGTCTCACCAGATTTGAAGTGAGGTTTGGTAATGTCACTACTGTGCCACTCACTGTTCTCCTTGCCGGAGGGGATGCTGTACTAAAGGACCTGCAGCGCAAAGATCTCCCTGCTTCCACATAATTTATTCTGTGGCTTTGTACATCCTTCGCCTCTCCTGCTGCCGCTCAATTACCCCCGCCCAGTCATCAGTGGGGACAGCTCTGACATTAGGAAGAAAAGCCCTGCTCTGGTACCAAGATGGCCACTTCCACCCAAAGACACATTTCAGAGCAAGGCATAGTAAGTCAGTAAGCTTAGTTGCATTGAGACCAAAGGCAATACTGGTGACTAGTCTTTTGTCCTCTGATTGTCTTTTTTTCAGCCCTGTTTCTACAGTACTGGTGCCCTTTACACAGAAACTAGATAGGTGCTTTTAAGTGATCTTACTATAGAGTTTTTTTTTCCCCTTAGAGGACTCTCCATATGTATTACAGTACTTTATCACTTATGCTAAAGGCAAATTAATTCTGCCCTGAAATAACCAGCTCGGTGACAGGTCATCATAATTGTCTTGCCAGACCTCCCTTAATTAGCATAGATGATATCACACCAAACATATCTCCTTAAAAATAATACCGTCGCTATACCCCAGCGACATGTGTGTTAAATCAAAAGCGCTGGGACATGAAGGTTTATCAGAATTAGAATAGAACAATTTTAATTAGGTCCATAGAGAGGGGAGATATCTGTAAAATGGCACACCGAGTGCCTTAAGTGGGGTTTTTTTTCATGTACACATGTTCAACAGAATATGGAAAGATGGAAAGAATGTTTTATCATCTGTAGAATATGCAAATAAAAACAGAATTAATATTATAGCAGACACAAAACACTTGGCTAATAAAGTCTGATCATTATGCTACTTTCTTTAATATGTTGCACCTTGCACGTAACTAAAGGCAACCTGTTATCAGAGGAACACAGAGGCAGCTATTGCACTGCTTTTGAGAATACTAGTTGTCTGTCTGTCATAATAAAACTCTGGTTTCAATGCTTTAAGATGTATCTCAAACCAAACTTTTTTTTTTTTTTTTAAATGGAAACAGAGGGAAAAGATTGGACCCTTGGCCATTATTTTATTGGCAATGTTTCAAACCACTAATTCAAACACTAATTCCTCACGATGTCAAAAGGCAGGGAGCTTGGCAAATAGTGGGTCCATACAGATAAATGCAAGCATGCCAGATTCCAGATTAAGGACTTTACTGGATTTCCTTAAAGCAGAACTTCAATGAAAAAATGAAGTTCAGCTGGTTTTCTCCCTTCTCCCGGCCTGTAACTGCGTTACAGGTCTATTTTGGGGAGGGAAGCTAGTATTGATTATTATTTGTACCTGTTCCCACTTCTGCAATCCTCACCTAGGCAAGGAAGGCGTCCCTTGCCCCCTCCCAACCTTCAATCCTTCGGGGACATGTCTTAGGAGGCAGCAGGACCATTCACACGGTACCAGGCAAGTTTTGTGGGGAGCATGCTGTGGTTCCTCACAAAGCCACAGTTGGCTGCCATATCCAAGATGGTTGTGCAATGGACCCACAGCAGTAAGAAAAACTGGCTATGAGAAGACAGCGCTGAATCCCTGGCACTGGTAAGTACCTGATTTTTAAACGTCAGCAGCTACAGTGTTTGAAGTTGCTGACTTTTAAAAACAAAAATATACTGAAGTTCCACTTTAATATCAAAAACTTAGGTAGCATATCAGAGGCACGAAGGTCCCCCTTTATCAAGGTAAAATATAGAACAACCAAGCAAGACATGAGCAACTTATGTAGCCATAAGAATGGACCCACTGGTGAGAAGCCTAACAGGTACCTCCCCTCCTACCAAATAATATATACCATTTCCAGGGCCCGTATATAGTTACATAGTTAGTCAGGTTGAAAAAAGACACAAGTCCATCTAGTTCAACCAATAAAATGGGGGGGGGGGGGGATCATACAATCCTTTATAAACACAATTCTATAACCACAGTTGATCCAGAGGAAGACAAAAAAGCCCAGCAAAGCCTGATCAAATTTACTATAGCAGGGGAAAAATTCCTTTCCGATCCCCTAGGAGGCAATCGGATATTCCCTGGATCAACTTTACCTATAAATATTAGTAAAATGGTTATAAAAACAATGACTGCTCTATGCTAAAAAACAGTAGCAGCCAGCACTACAATTCAACAAAAATGCAGCGCTAAATATATCTAAACAGCAAATAATAATGACATATCAGCATAACAAAGTGCACAGTGCAAAATGAAAAAATATAAGTGACATAATGTCATCTAATAGTCCAAAATTGAGAAAAAAAGGCAAAAGTTCATACTCAATGGTGATTATGAACTAGAAATCCAGAAGTTGACTTAAAGAGTCACCATGACGAGTGCATCCACCACCCAGAAGAGGAGATTAAATACGCTTAACATAAGGCATGTAGTAATGATGGTCGGGATGGTAGTCACAGGAATGGTATCCAAGGGTAGACCGCCAGGTTCTCCACACCAGCCAGGCCACTTGTCAAATTATAAACTCTGACATCCATAAAAAACGAGAGACCTCCACATAGTGTAAAACCGTTTGGCCATGGATTTTATTGAAAGGTAGAAAACTTACATAGATACCAGAATAATGGGCATCAATAAAAACATCTCCTTGTAGTGATCACATTGGAAGAAGAAAAAAGGGGCACAATGACATGCAGCAGACCCACCAGTACTGACGCGTTTCGTCCACAAAGCCTTCAACTGGGGTGTGTTCTCTAGCAAAAAATTGGATAGTCCCTAGATCAACTATACCTATAAATGTTAGTACCCAGTTATATTATGTACATTTAGGAAAGAATCCAGGCCTTTTTAAAACAATCTACTGAGCTGGCCAGAATCACCTCTGGAGGGAGTCTATTTCCACATTTTCACAGCTCTTACTGTGAAGAAACCTTTCCGTATTTGGAGATGAAATCTCTTTTCCTGTAGACGTAAAGAGTGCCCCCTTGTCTTCTGTGATGACCTTAAAGTAAATAACGCAACACTAAGTTCACTATATGGACCACTTATGTATTTGTACATGTTGATCACATCCCCCCTAATCTCCTCTTCTCAAGAGAGAATAAATTCAGTTCCTCTAATCTTTCCTCATAGCTGATCTCCTCCATGCCTCTTATCAGTTTGGTTGCCCTTCTCTGCACATTCTCCAGTTCCCCGATATCCTTTTTGTCTACTTGTGCCCAAAGCTGAACTGCATATTCCAGAGGAGGTCTTACTAATGATTTGTACAGGGGTATAGTTACAAAGGACCACCGTTTGCCAGGCAAACAAGATGGCTGCACATACCTCACAGTGGCTGCAATCTGGATGGTGAGTGCTGACACATTCCCTTAGGTGCTGTTCCTGTTAATTGGAAGCGTTGGTGTCATCCATGTGTCCTAAAGATAGTGATAAGCAAATCAAGCAATATTCACAGAACAAATGAAAAAATCCATAAGCCCAGGTACACTGAAGTCGATAGGAAACAAATCTTGTCATTTTTCTGGATGTTTTCACGGCCAGTTTGTACATAGCAAAAAAATTGATTTAGCAAAAAAAAAAGAGCATAGATATCTGAGCACTGTGAATGAGGGACATGTATCAATTCATAAGAAATGTAAAAAAAAATAAATAAAATACCATTCAGTGGGGAGCTAGTTTTTTTTTTAAAGACCTTAAAGGGCGAGAAAAATACACAACTCCTTTAAATAAAATGCTTGGGTATGCCTTAAAAGTCCATGCAAAGTGACGGACCTGTATAATGTTCTACAGCAAAGTGACATTTAAGAAGAAAAAAAACTCTGCTACATGACATATTGTAATAAAATGTGTGGTTCCCTCCAAAAAATACACACTAGACATTTATTCTAGATAGGGGCCTGGCATGAACACTTAATGAAGACGCCAGCCAAAAAAAATATATATATAGCTGGGCCGCCTCCAAAATCCATACCAGACCCTTTTCCGGGCAGCAAGCATTAACTAAACCAGACCAAATTCTCTCATGTTTACCTTGCCAGGGGAAGGCCCCTGAAATGGTACTGTTCTGAGGAACCAAACATTTGCGAGTAGGTGCCCCTGATGATGTCAGGTATGATGAAATGCGTAGGGTAGAGCCAGAACCCAAGCTACTGCTCATGCACGAATCGCCGTGGCCATCTTTGATCCTGGCATGGTAAGCCAGTTTTACTAAAGAAATGTTCATTTATCTTCTGCTCGCTGTAAGTGTATTTACCCAATAAACTCTTTTATATTTGCTGACCTTCACTATGGAGAGTCGTTTACTTTCCATGAGTTTTTTGGTCACATTGACGAGTTAAATACAAGGAGACAACTTCATATGTGTTTGCAAGCTGGCATGCAGTGAGGCGATTGCCCGGCGAGGAGTATTTTGAGTTTGACCACTTTTTATTGGGGGGGGGGTCATTCTTTTCTGGTAACCCCTCGCCTGCTGCACTAGGGTGGTGTGTGGAGCAGCTGTGCTGGCATCTGAAGGCTTTTGGGATCCACACCAGTTTTCACTGTATTCTATGAAGATCACATCTTTCCCTTGGTTCTTCATTGGGACTCTCCTGTTTACCTTATTTTGATGTTTGTTTATATATTATTCATATACTATTTGCACAGCATTTTTACATATACAGTATATATTAGTATCTATTTATATCTGGACAAGCAGGGGTTACCTTGGCTCAAACCAATACTGCAGTGCACATGTTCTTTAGTTATCTAATGATCTGTATATGGATTTGATCCTTGCTAACACGGAGCTAAATGTGAACCCGCTGCTCATTAACTCTCCACTGGCTGCTCTTGCATGAACAACTGTTTTATTAATCACTATGGACTACTTGATGACATCACTTAACAATCAATTCATCATTCAGTCCATTATCCCATTCATCATTTGTCTGGACTGGTTTTGCACTTACGATAAGTCATTACCAGTGTGCACCAAGCTTTTAATTTTGTCAGATTTTTTAACTCATGTCTCTTTGCCTTTCCAAGACAACAGCTGTGCTTAAAGTTTGGAAGGGTTGAAACACAGAGATAATAAATTCTAAACTAATACTAACTATAAAGTCATGTCAGTGTAAAAGTCAATGTATGTGCTCTTTAGATTGATTTGCTAAAGGGCTAATCCACCCAAAACTAATTATACACTATATTACCAAAAGTATTGGGACACCTGCCTTTACACCCACATGAACTTTAATGGCATCCCAGTCTTAGTCCGTAGGGTTCAATATTGAGTTGGCCCACCCTTTGCAGCTATAATGCCCCGTACACACGGTCGGATTTTCCGATGGAAAATGTCCGATCGGAGCGTGTTGTCGGAAATTCCGACCGTGTGTGGGCTCCATCGGGCATTTTCCATCGGATTTTCCGACACACAAAGTTGGAGAGCAGGAGATAAAATTTTCCGACAACAAAATCCGTTGTCGGAAATTCCGATCGTGTGTACACAAATCCGATGGACAAAGTGCCACGCATGCTCAGAATAAATAAAGAGATGAAAGCTATTTGCCACTGCCCCGTTTATAGTCCCAACTTAGGTGTTTTACGTCACCACGTTCAGAACGATCGGATTTTCCGACAACTTTGTGTGACCGTGTGTATGCAAGACAAGTTTGAGCCAACATCCGTCGGAAAAAATCCTAGGATTTTGTTGTCGGAATGTCCGAACAAAGTCCGACCGTGTGTATGCCCTATTACAGCTTCAACTCTTCTGGGAAGGCTGTCCACAAGGTTTAGGAGTGTGTCTATGGGAATGTTTGACCATTCTTCCAGAAGCGCATTTGTGAGGTCAGGTACTGATGTTGGATGAGAGGGCCTGGCTTGCAGTCTCCGCTCAAATTCATCCCAAAGGTTTTCTATCAGGTTGAGGTCAGGCCATTCATTTTCCTCCATCCCAAACTCGCTCATTTACACTATATTGAAAAAAGTATTGGGCCTTACCTCCAAATAGATTTGTGGAGGGGGGGATTATGGTGTGGGGGGTTGTTTTTCAGGGGTTGGGCTTGGCCTCTTAGTTCCGGTGAAGGGAACTCTTAAGATGTCAGCATACCAAGACATTTTCGACAATTTCATGCTCCCAACTTTGTGGGAACAGTTTGGGGATGGCCCCTTCCTGTTCCAACATGACTATGCACCAGTGCATAAAGCAAGGTCCATAAAGACATGGCTGAGCGAGTTTAGGGTGGAGGAACTTGACTGACCTGCACAGAGTCCTGACCTCAACCCGATAGAATATCTTTGGGGTGAATTAGAGCAGAGACTCCGAGCCAGTGCCTAACCTCACAAATGCACTTCTGGAAGAATGGTCAAACAATCCCATAGACACACTCTTAAACCTTGTGGACAGCCTTCCCAGAAGACTTGAAGCTGATATAGCTGCAAGGGTGAGCCAACTCAATATTGAACCCTACAGACTAAGACTGGGATGCCATTAAATGTTATGTGTGTGTAAAGACAGGCGTCTCTATACTTTTGGTAATATAATGTGTGTGTATATATACAGTGAAGCCGGAAAGTATTCAGAGCGCTTCACTATTCCCACATTTTGTTATGTTACCGCCTTATTCAAAATTGGATTAAAATCATTATTTTCTCTTAAAATTCCACAAACAATACCCCATAATGACAATGACAATGAAAGAAGTTTGAAATCTTTGCAAATTTAAAAAAAAACAAAACGAAAAAAATCACATGAACATTAGTATTCACAGCCTTTACCATGCCACTCAACATTGAGCTCAGGTGCAACCTGTTTCCACTGATCATCCTTGAGATGTTTCTACAACTTGATTGGAGTCCACCTTATTGGACATGATTTGAAAAGGCACACACCTGTCTAAATAAGGTCCCACAGTTAACGGTGCATGTCAGAACACAAACCAAGCCATGAAGTCCAAAGAATTGTCTGTAGACCTCCGAGACAGAATTGTATCAAGGCACAGATCTGGGGAAGGGTACAGAAACATTTCTGCATCAGTGAAGGTTCCAATGAGTGCAGTGGCCTCCATCATCTATAAATGAAAGAAGTTTGGAATCACCAGGACTCTTTCTAGACGGGGCCGCCCTGCCAAAGTGAGCAATCAGGAGAGAAGGGCCTTAGTTCAGGGAGGTGACCAAGAACCCGATGGTCACTCTGACAGAGTTCCAGCATTTCTCTGTGGAGAGTGGAAAACCTTCCAGAAGAACAACCATCTCTGCAACACTCCACCAATCAGGTCTGTATGGTAAAGTGGCCAGATGGAAGCCACTCCTCGGTAAAAGGCACATGACAGCCTGCCTGGAGTTTGACAAAAGGCACCTGAAGGACTCTCAGACCATGAGATACAAAATTCTCTGGTCTGATGAAACAAAGATTGAACTATTTTGCCTGAATGGCAAGCGCCATGTCTGGAGGGAAGCAGGCACCGCTCATCACTTGGCCAATACCATCCCTAAAGTGAAGCATGGTGGTGGCAGCCTCATGCTGTAGGGATGTTTTTCAGTGGCAGGAACTGGGAGACTAGTCAGGATCCAGGGTAAAATGAATGCAACGCACAGAGACATCCTTGATGAAAACCCACTCCAGAGTGCTCTGAACCTCAGACTGGGGTAAAGTTTCATCTTCCAACAGGACAACAACCCCAAACACACAGCCAAGATAAAAAGGAGTGGCTACAGGACAATTCTGTGAATTTCCTTGAATGGCCCACCTAGAGCCCTGACTTGAACCCAATTGAACATCTCTTGAGAGGCTGTGCACTGACGCTCCCTATCCAACCTGATGGAACTTGAGAGGTCCTGCTAAGAAGAATGGGAGAAAATGCCCAAAAATAGGTGTGCCGAGCTTGTAGCATCATACTCAAAAAGACTTGAGGCTGTAATTGGTGCCAAAGGAGCTTCAACAAAGTATTGAGCAAAGGCTGTAAATACTTATGTATATGGCATTTTTTTTGTTTTTTATTTTTAATAAATTTGCAATGATTTCAGACAAACTTCTTTCACGTTGTCATTATGGGGTATTGTTTGTAGAATTTTGAGGAAAATAATGAATTTAATCCATTGATTGAACAAGTACGGTATATCCCTGTGAAATGTGTTAACTTTGGTCCTGTTTTACTTGTCTGGCATGCGACAATAAAGGATTTCTACAAGCATTTACTTTGCTTCAGTGTGTGTGTCCATCTCTTCTTTTTACATACATTCTGTGGTGAGCCAGGAACGTTGCACCTTGATTTGCCTGAGCGGTGCGTGCTCTCTGTTTTGGTCTTGGAATAAGGCTGTAACATAACAAAATGTGGAAAAAGTGAAGCGCTGTGAATACTTTCCGGATACACTGTATATATATATATATATATATATATATATATATATATATATATATATATATATATATATATATATGCAACACAGGTCATTTTGTAATTTATTATGATTGAATATTACCTTTTTACTTCATTCTATACCCATTTGATTCTCTATAACTCTCAAATTTCAAATGCTCTTCTTCAACTATATCCCTAATAGAGGGTTACTGGCAGTGGCGGCTGGTGAAGTTTTAGGATGGAGGGGTGCCAGACCCTCACCTCCTTTTTGACCCCTCCCACTTATAAGGCCCACCCCTTATAGCATCCACCTACTCTGTCCCCTGTATTCCACTTGCTTCCACCCATAGTGTCAGGAGTATACAGCTCAGCATCACAGGACAGAGTATACAGTCCCAGAATCACAGGACAGAGTATACAGCCCAGACTCACAGCAGAGTATACAGCCCAGACTCACAGCAGACTATACAGCCCAGAATCATAGCAGAGTATACAGTCCAGAATCACAGCAGAGTATACAGTCCAGAATCATAGCAGAGTATACAGTACAGAATCACAGCAGAGTATACAGCCCAGACTCACAGCAGAGTATATAGTCCAGAATCACAGCAGAACATACAGCCCAGAATTACAGCAGAGTATGCAGCCCAGAATTACAGCAGAGTATGCAGCCCAGAATCACAGCAGAGTATGTAGTCCAGAATCACAGCTGAGCATACAGCCCAGAATCACAGCAGAGTATACAGTCCAGAATCACAGCAGAGTATACAGTCCAGAATCACAGCAGAATATACAGCCCAGACTCACAGCAGAGTATACAGCCCAGAATCACAGCAGAGTATACAGCCCAGAATCACAGCAAAGTATACAGCCCAGAATCACAGCAGAGTATACAGCCCAGAATCACAGCAGAGTATACAGTCCAGAATCACAGCAGAGCATACAGCCCAGAATCACAGCAAGAGTATACAGCCCAGAATCACAGCAGATTATACAGCCCAGAATCACAGCATACTGATCATCCCTGTTCACATCATTGATTATCATCACATGCATCATTGATCATCATCCCATTACTGATCACCAATGATCACATCATCAATGAACATCACATTGCTGGAACAGTGTGCTCTTGTACACCTTGTGCCCCCTAGAGTCCATGAGGTTATATCTATACAGGCTCTTATGTGACAGCCCAACGACCTGCAGTACATAGACAGGACTGTACTCACCACCCGCACTGTCTGGCGGGACACCTCCTGATCTGAGGACTTGTCTGCTGTTGCTGGGCTGAGGAGTCAGTTGCTGGGACAAGGACTTGGGGGGAGTCCTGAGTCTGGACTGTTCAGCACCCTGCCCCTCTTCTTCTTCATGTCCAGCAGCTCAGGGACATCCTGCAAGGCTAGCCTGCCAACCATAACTGCCCGTGCTCCAGGCTGGGATGGAGGTGTCAGTGTAGAGAGGAAAGAGGGCTGTGACTAAAAAGCTCAGTTCGGGCTGTGCGTTCCACAGAGCTTCTGACGTCACTTCCGGTTTATCACTGGCCCAGGAAAACCAGAAGTGACGTCGTAACCCAGAGGGAAAGCACCACCGGTGCCAATCAAGAACAAAGCACCCGTAGTGATACTACGGACAGAAGTATTCCGGCGCAATGGATTGCGCCACAAGGCAGGTCAAAACCCTGCAAATGAAGCGTCTCATCTGCAATCTCATGCATCGCACTTCCCATAGTGCACTGTGTCCGGCGCCCGAACACAGTGCACTCAAAAGACATTTTTTTCTATTTTTTTTTTTTTAAGGGCCTTTTTTTTCTTTTTTTTTTTTGGGACTGCCTGGATGGGCCGTGACTGGTTACTGTATACAAATATCTCCAGAGGTGTAACTTCCTATTCAAGTAATTGGTGCTCTCTGCCCTTTTCTTCCCATCTTTTTTCATCTATTTAAATACTAGGAATGCACATGTGGTTATAGCAGGGGGACCCTCTCACTTACTATTCAGAATGTGAGAAGTTATTGGAATGCAAATGTCAAATTTTAGTAGAAAAGCAAAAGGATAAGGTAGGCATTTGAGTTACCCTTAATATTTAAAGTACGTTACTGACCTAACACTAACTTTGTTAAAAACGTATATTCTAAAAAACTGTATGTGATGTTATTCAGGTGTGCCTAGATAGCAAGATGTTTAAAGCGAACCTTCAGTCATTTTTTCATCTTTCCATCTATTAAATCTTCTGCCCTTGTTGTTGTTTTAACTTTGGATAGTAAAACATTTTTTTTCTGCTGGTAAATACCTTCTACAGCCCACTTCCTGTTTCTTGTCTGGTCATTAGCCTAGGATTATGGCATCATGCACAGCTCTATCATAAGAGGGGGGGGTGAGTCATAAGAGGGCCAATAAGAGCTGCAGAGCTGGAGGTGTGCCTCTGTGTGTCTGTGTAAATCCAGGAAGTGAACAGGCAGCAGCTTCAGCTTCCAACAGTTATAATGGTTGCAGCCAGACTCAGTGGAGGGAGATTTCTGCAGCATATTTGGCAAGTACAGAATCACAGTATATATAAAATAATATGCTAAATGCAGTTCCTCTTTAAATAAGGCCCTGCTGCTAACCAGAAATATTGAGCTGGTAGGACAGACAGCTGCAAAAAAATGAAATGCCAAAATTCAGGCCGGTGATAAGGGGATCAATGTGCTAATTATCAGCACAGACCCCCCCTCTGACAGGGAGAGCCACCGATCAGCTCTCCCTGTCAGCGCAAACCGAGGAAAGCCGTTTACTGGCACTTCCTGGTTCATGCGATGATCAGCTGTGATTGGTCACAGCTGATCACATGGTAAGAAGCCTCTGTCAGAGGCTTTTTACCACTATCGGAGATGCGGCGTGTCAGACTGTCACGCCACACTCGCGATCGCAGTGCTGGGTGCCCCCCGCAGGCGCATCCTGACATGTTATCCTGCTGGACGTCATATGTTGCCCAGTCAGTATAACAGAAACACTTCCCGGCCGTCAATCTGCTATAGGCCGGGCGGGAAGTGGTTGAGGTTGAATATTCCCTCATGGAAATCTCAGCCTTGTCCCAGGGCATTGATGAAAACAGCACGTAAAGAATAAATGTACCCCATGGGTAGTAAACGTTATACTGTTGCAGGTGCCTGGAGCATCCCAGAAAAACCCACCCCCAGGGTAGGCCTCTCATGTGACCCTTGCTTGGCGCCCAATAAAGAGGGAAACCTGGAAGACGTGATGACCACCTCAGCACCCTACCCAGGCAACACGCTAAAGAGGTATATACTACTTCCTCTATTACGGGCGGCTCGCATTGGGAATTGTTGACAGTAGACAAGTGCAATTAGTTTAATTTAAATTCGGCATATTCGTTAATTCGTAAACATCCAATTTAACGAAAGATCGTTTAACAAATGTTTCCTAAAAAACATTTTTTTCTAAAAGAACGAAAATCCGAAAACCTGAAAATTCGAAAATATGAAAATTCGAAAGAACGAAAACCCGAAAATTTGAAAATCCGGAAATAGGAATGAGAATGCTAAAATTAGAAAGAATGAAAATAAGAACGAAAATTAGAAAAAACTAAAAACATTCTATTATAATTAACCACTTCAGCCCCGGAAGGATTTACTCCCTTTATGACCAAGCCATTTTTTGCGATACGGCACTGTTACTTTAACTGACGTTGTACCCAAACAAAATTGATGTTCTTTTTTTCCCACAAATAGAGCTTTCTTTTATTTTTTTGCTCTATAAACAAAAAAGCAACAATTTTGAAAAAAAAAAAACTATATTTTTTACTTTCTGCTATAAAACATATTCAATAAAAATATGTAAAAATTTAAATTTCAATTTAGGCCAATATGTATTCTGCTATATATTTTTGGTTAAAAAGATGCCAATTAGCGTATATTGATTGGTTTGTACAAAAGTTATTGCGTCTACAAACGGGATAGATTTGGGGACTTTTTTTTTTTTTTTTTTACTAGTAATGGCGGTGATCAGCGATTTTTGGCAGGACTGCGAAATTGCAGCGGACCCTGCCACAGTATATGTGCGGTGGGCGGTCCAGAAGTAGTTAAATTATTAGGTTTATTAACCATTATTATAGTTTTTTTTCAATTATTATTATACTTTATTAATAAATAATAATAATAATAATTAAAACTATAATAATAGTTATAAAATGTTAAATTATAGGTATTGGAATTTCCTTTCAAATTTGGCTGTTAGTGAACGTAACAAATACAAATTTATCCAAATTTACGAATTATTGAAAAATATTGAATACCGCAGCTATACGAATGGAACGTAATGAATTACAATTTTTCTTGAATTTAAGAATGTATTTGAAATAACGAATATCGATCATAATGAATCCAAAAAACGAAAAAAAAACAAAAAACGAATAAAATGAAAAAATAATTACATTTCGGCAGTGCACATGTTGAATTGACAGACCTGGTGACTTAAAGAATAAGTTCACCTTTGGGAACATGTTATATGTTCCACCTGTTTTTAGGGTGAAACATGTAACATGTCCCCACTGCTGTAAACTCATGGGGATCCGCTGCCTCTCCCCATACTAGCTGTCACTTTTTGAAACAGCCCATGCAGGGCTCCACCCACACAGTCACGGCATTCATTCACAGAACTTTGTGTATGAATGAACTACAAGCCCTGACATCCTTTGTGGCCGTTGAGCACTGTGGTAGTTCATTGAGTCTTTTTGTCAGTGTGTGCCTGGCTGTATGATGTAAGCTCCTTTTAACTATCCTTTATTTTTTTTAAATGGCCCCTCATTGGTCTCAGACAGTACAAAAGGTATGTAGGACCCTCTAGTTAGGTAGGTAGAGTGAGGATTTTTCAAGCAGAGTAGGAAAATTTAGGCAGGTCTAGGTGGTGGCTAGGCCTGTTTGTTTTTTATTCTGGGCTGGGAGTGGCTCAGGGTAGCAGCTGGTAACTCACAGGCCGCATCCCTAAGACCTCCCTCTTCTTTCCAGAAGGTTCTGGAGAGAGAGAAGGAGAGGGGAGGAGGTATTCTAAGGAGGCTTGACCGATCCCCAACTTGGATTAGCAGGGGGCAAGCCTCCTTAAATACCCAGGGTCAGCCCAGCTGGGGAGGAGTTGTTGGGTGGAAGTGCTGGAGTGAGAGAGTGTGGACGCTGTCGGGACCCATCGGTGGTATAGTGTCCTCGGGTGCATTCCTGTTAATAACAAGGGGTTATGGAGTGAGGATTGTCTCCGAGCAGGTGTGTTACAACTGGGGGCATAGTATAAGCAAATGTCTTCTGCAGTGAAATAATTGGATGTTTTTGGTGCCTTTAAAGACCAGAAAGCTTTATTTGTTTGTTTCTGTTTTAAGGAATGCTGTGTTAATTAATTTTATTTGTTAATAAAAGGCTGTGATATTAATTTTGACTTTAAACTTTGGTGTGGTCTCTTTTGTTGTATGGGTTGAATCTAAGGGAAATGGTTTAGCAGGCATTGGTTAAAGTTGTGGGAGCTTTTCTACACCAGTCAAGGCTAAGCTAGTCTTCTGTACAGTATCTTGTTTTTCCACAGAAAAAAAATAGCATTTTAAGACACCCGTTATTTTAGCAAAAAATAAAATCTCTTCTTTAAGTTCTATAGCACTTACATTATTGGAGTTTTCTAACATATATCTCCTTTTCTATTTTCTTTTCTCCAGTTTTTATTCCTTGTTGCTTTGAAATTCACTTGACCCTTTGACCGCGGCCCCCATTAATGTCTCAGTTACAAAATTGTTTCAGTATATATATATGTTTTTGGATCTTGTCATCCGCATGGCGAGCGTCTATATCTAGAGGAACTGGATGTGTTCTCAGACACACAAATATTACATTTGTAATAGACTTACAGCTCTTATTGAATTAGAAACCCTTGTGGGCTTTTGTAAAAGGAAAAAAGTGCTAACGGAGGTACTGTGCTTGTTTTGCATGAAATAGAACCTCTGGCAATGGTATTGTCATATATAAAATAAAGTAGAAAGAACTCTTTACAAAACAGTAGAACCTATTGTGTAACAACAAGGGGTACTGTCGGGGCAACTGCCCTGAATCCATGAGGTCATGGGGTCCAATCTTAACTCCATCTTATTTAGCAGCTCTTCTTCGTGTTACATTCCATTGAAACACTTTTGCTATTTGTTGTTTGATCCAATATTGGGTTCCAATTGTATTAAAAATTAGCAATATAAGACAGATTTTTTTAAGAGACCCCTGGCACTGTGCCTGATGGAAATTCTGTCTGTATTTAAAGAGCTAAATGGAAGAGTCAGAGTTATTTGTGTGACAGAGAGAGGTGCTGATTCTTTTTAGCTAAACTTGTAAGAGAGCCTTCGTGGTTGGCTGTATTTGGCGCCAAGAGCACAAGTCCCGTCCCCACCCCTGCCCCTTTCCTGTTAGAACACTACCTCTCCTGCTGAGGCCAAACCCTCCGCCATCATGTGCCCCACTCCACGCCAGAGTCTTCCACATGATCAGCTGTTGACCTTTACGTCTCCAGAGGAAGGAATGTCCACACGGAAAAATAGTTTTGCTGCACTTTACTGGAATACAGGAAATGGAATAACAGTCACATCACTAGGACATGCATTCCAGAGTCACTTGATATTGTACAGCCAATCACATTTAGTGCACAGTCCACAGTAGTCACATGTGAAACCTACATGCAGCTCCTCAGCAGTCTCTTACCCAGGGTCATTAGTACTCTATGACTGTGCTCTCTATAGTCACCTCACCACTAATTACACCTCTCCCCGGGCCCTCCAGGGAAGTAGCCTCAAACAGGGAACTCTTGACCTGGCCTAAAAGGCCTTTTGCAATCCGCCCTAGCCTCCGCCTCTGTACGGGACAGAAAGGCTACAGCTTAATCTTCCTAAGTGCAGGTCTACTCCTCCCATCCTGTCCAGGGACTATGTGTGCTGGTTAAATCCACATAGGTGTGGGGTGTTTAGCTCCCATGCCCCAAGTGCTCCTAGGGCTCCTACCCCAAGTGCTCCTCCTCCCACATGCCCCGTTATAGTGTAGTTGTTGGCAAGTATGGATGGGTCGGCGTGTTTTTTGTTTGAGTGGGTGGGGATGCATCGTTCAATGTAATGTACATGGATCTGCATTGCTTGATGACATGATTTATGATGGAGTTACACTGTGGTCACATTTTAGGTATTTATTATTTTTTTAATCAAGGGCTTGTCAAAAAGTATGTGTGTTATTTTTTATTATTTACATTTTGTTTTTATGAATGAGTATTGCCCTGTACACACGGTCGGACATTGATCGGACATTCCGACAACAAAATCCATGGATTTTTTCTGACGGATGTTGGCTCAAACTTGTCTTGCATACACACGTTCACACAAAGTTGCGGAAAATCTGATCGTTCTGAACGCGGTGACGTAAAACACTTACGTCGGAACTATAAATGGGGCAGTAGCCAATAGCTTTCATCTCTTTATTTATTCTAAACATGCGTGGCACTTTGTGCGTCGGATTTGTGTACATACGATCGGAATTTCCGACAACGGATTTTGTTGTCGGAAAATTTTATAGCAAGCTCTCAAACTTTGTGTCGGAAATTCCTATGGAAAATGTGTGATGGAGCCTACACACGGTCAGAATTTCCGACAACAAAGTCCTATCACACATTTTCCATCGGAAAATCCTATCGTGTGTACAGGGCATATGAGTACTATGTACCCTTTACTCAATCATATGAGGGGTGGTTTCTGAGCACCCCTTTATTTTTAAAGGGGACTTCCAGCTTCTAATAAGCCCCTTGCCCGCAGACTACCACAACCACCCGGTTAGGGTGTGGGGAGGAGGCCCTTGTCCTCCTCATGTTGAGGGAAGCTGGTTCTGTATGGTTCAGGAGGGGATGTGCACACACCTTCCCCCAAAATCCATACCCCTACCCCCATGCCATTTGTTTGATGATCCCTTACTTATTAGACTGGAAATAGCCATTACTATTTTTTGATGTTTGGCTCCCAGTTACTTCAATGGGGTTCAGATTCGGTACCCGTACTTAAGTAATGTTTAGCAAACCTGACCCGAACCAAATTCAAGTAAATTAATTTCATTACTAGTAACAAGGTACACAGTGGGGTTTTACCAACGCTTGCTTCAGATGCAGTTTGTGGGCAACATCTAGATCTACTAGATACTATCTTCAGTTTAGTCAATTAGCTTCTTACAGCAAAGTGAGATTATGGTCCGGTATGACTATGGTTTTTAAGACTTTATTGATTGTCATTGTATGTTTTCATGTATTTCCACAAACAGCTGCTGCCCCTACAATTAATTATCTGGCTTCATGGACTTCTTTTGATCCTCCTGTTGTCTGATGCTTTGGTTTTTCTATTCCGTAGCACTCTTCACTTTCTAGTGCTCAGATGTTACTATGAAATTAATTATAGTTTGGGTTTTTGTTTTTTTTAACAGTTATATGTTTATCTGCCAACACATTTTATTCTTGCTTAAGGAGATCACATCTCCTTATGTATATTTATTTCTAATTAAGGCAATCTAATTTAATGTAATAACAAAAACAGGCAACACATTTAATAAGTTATTGCACATTCATAATTTTTATAGCTTTATCGATATTGATTTGCTGACTTCATGCAATTTCAGAGTGGTTTTACCTGGGAAGTGGGGTGGTGGAAGATATTCTACATATGGTAAACTGTTACGTGTACATACAGTCAGGTTCATAAATATTGGGACATCGACACAATTCTAATCTTTTTGGCTCTATACACCACCACAATGGATTTGAAATGAAACAAACAAGATGTGCTTTAACTGCAGATTTTCAGCTTTAATTTGAGGGTATTTACATCCAAATCAGGTGAACGGTGTAGGAATTACAACAGTTTGTATATGTGCCATCCACTTTTTAAGGGACCAAAGGTAATGGGACAATTGGCTGCTCAGCTGTTCCATGGCCGGGTGTGTGTTATTCCCTCATTATTATCCCATTTACAAGGAGCAGATAAAAGGTCCAGAGTTCATTTCAAGTGTGCTATTTACATTTGGAATCTGTTGCTGTATCGTATGGATACTGTATACAGACATCAATGCTGTTAGTCACCTTGCTGACACCTGTAGTGCCACAGGACACAAGGCCATTTAGATACAGAGACACTGTATACAGACACCATAGTCCTTTCACCTTGCTGAGGAAGATCCTGCATTTCTTTACTTGATAATCCGGGTCAGTTGTGTTGTTTGGCCCTGCTTTTCAGGAGTTTAAGTGCACCAATGAGAGTGGCTAGCTGAAGATACAAAGCCTCATCTTTTCTCAAAAGCACTGAAGCTACTAGTGCCATCAGGGCTCTGCATATGTAGTGGGTGTGGGGAACAGTTTATCTGGGAACCTAAGCCATTAAATATTGATTTGAATACAGTGTTACAGTCGTTGGGCCTGTGGTGTCAGGAGACAGAAAAGAGAGGTCTGACAAATTATAGGGTCAGTCTTCTGCTCTCATCCTGCCTTGACTCATAGAGCCAAATTTGAGTAGAGGTGACCAATCTGATATATAAAGTGTCATATTATGATTTATTTGCCATTTAAGTGTGCCTCTGCTCTTGGGGACATTCTCAGGTTTGGAATCCCCTGAAAGCAGCCTGAATATAGTGTTGAGTTATATTGCTCTTAATCTCAGTTATTTCTCTCCAGTTGATTACTTGAATATATACTTTTACTGTCTGTTACTTTTCCACAGAAATATTGCAGTAAAGACAATTTCTGTGTTTTATCATAACGTGTGTGTTTCTCATTGGTCCTTGCACGTACTCTATTGCCAGGTGTGCCAGAGGGGGCTGAGACTGGAATTGGGTTGAGAGGCAGAGTACAGAACCAAATATACTTCAGCCGCTCCTGCGGGGGGTAGTGCTACATGTGGTATTAGAAGGCACATATGAAGTTGGCTGTTTGGTATGGGGAGACATGTATGAGGTTGGCTGTTTGGTGTGAGGAGACATGTATAAGGTTGACTGTTTGGTATGAGGAGACATGTATTAACCACCTCAATACTAGGCACTTTCGCCCCCTTCCTTCCCAGACCAATTTTCAGCTTTTAGCGCTCTCGCACTTTTAATGACAATTACTCGGTCATGCTACGCTGTACCCAAATGAAATTTTTATCATTGTGTTCGCACAAATAGAGCTTTCTATTGGTGGTATTTATTCACGACTCCATTTTTTTTTTTTTTTTGCGATATAAGCGCAAAAATTGTGGAAATTTGGAAAAAAAACAATATTTTCTTTTTTCTGTTTTAAAAGAAATCCAGTAAAATCGAATTTTGTCATAAATTTAAGCCAAAATGTATTCTGCTACATGTTTTTGATAAAAAAAATCCTGTTAAGTGTATAATAATTGGTTTGTGTGATCACGGACAAATTTTACGCAAATGATCATGTACAGATGTGTGCAGGTGATCACGTACATATGTGTGCAGATTACCATTGGGACATGTGATTTTAGTGGGACATATGTGGGGGACAGCTTTTTTTATTATTTGGGGACATGTGTTTTGGGGACATGTGTGTTTTACATTATGTGGGGACATGTGTGTGTTTTACATTATGTGGGGACATGTGTGTGTTTTACATGTATGTATTTACATGTGTGTTGACACTAGGTTGGTGATCAGTGAGTAAAAAGCTGTAAAAAACAGCTCATACTCACTGATCATCAGCCGGCTGCAGCGATCCCCTCTCCTCTCCTCCTCAGCGACAACTTCCGTGTGAGGAGAGGAGAGCTGATCGCCTAGCAACCTGCTGTGTTTACATCACATGACGGCTGTGATTGGACACGGCCGTCATGTGATCAGGAGAGCCAATCACAGAGCCCTCCTGCCGATCCGAGATGCGCCGTGTCCGGGTGACACGAGCACATCGGGATCGCGCCGCTGCGCGTGCACGCGCGCGCGCGATCCCGCTCCTTCGGATGGACGTTCCTGAACGTCCACTCAGAAGGAGAGAGCGCCCACCCGGCCATTTATGCACATTGGCCGGGTGGGAAGTAGTTAAGTTGGCTGTTTGGTATGAGGAGACATGTATGAGGTTGGCTGTTTGGTATGAGGAGACATGTATGAGGTTGGCTGTTTGGTGTGAGGAGACATGTATGAGGTTGGCTGTTTGGTATTATTATTATTATTATTATTCAGGATTTATATAGCGCCAACAGTTTACGCAGCGCTTTACAATATAAAAGGGAGACAATACAGTTATTATACAATACAATACAATAGGATTAAGAGGGCCCTGCTCAGAAGAGCTTACAATCTAATATGGTGGGGCAGGTGGTACAAAAGGTTGTAACTGTGGGGAATGAGCTGGTGGAAGTGGTAGGAGATTAGTTGGAGATGTGATAGGCTTTCCTGAAGAGATGAGTTTTCAGGGATTGCCTGAAGGTAGCAAGAGTAGGGGATAGCCGGATAGATGGAGGTAGCGAGTTTCAGATGGGAGAGGCTCTGGAGAAATCCTGGAGACGAGCATGGGAGGAGGAGATGAGAGAGCTTGAAAGCAGGAGGTCTTGAGACGAGCAGGGAGGTCGATTTGGGTGATATTTGGAGACAAGATTAGTGATGTAGCTCGGGGCAGAGTTGTGAATGGCTTTGTATGTTGTGGTTAGAATTTTGAATTTAATTCGCTGGGTGTTTGGGAGCCAGTGTAGGGATTGGAGTAGAGGGTTGGCAGACACTGAGCGGTTAGTAAGGTAGATAAGTCTGGCAGCAGCATTCATGATAGACTGAAGAGGGGATAGCCTATGGAGAGGTAAGCCAATGAGAAGGGAGTTGCAATAGTCAAGGCAAGAGATAACAAGGGAGTGAATGAGGAGCTTGGTGGTTTCATTTGTTAAAAAATGGCGAACTTTAGAGATGTATGAGGTATGAGGAGACATGTATTAAGGTATTGGTATGAGGAAACATGTATTAAGTTGGCTGTTTGGTATGAGGAGACATGTATGAGGTTGGCTGTTTGGTGTGAGGAGACATGTATGAGGTTGGCTGTTTGGTATGAGGAGACATGTATGAGGTTGGCTGTTTGGTATGAGGAGACATGTATGAGGTTGGCTGTTTGGTATGAGGAGACATGTATGAGGTTGGCTGTTTGGTATGAGGAGACATGTATGAGGTTGGCTTTTTGGTATGAGGAGACATGTATGAGGTTGGCTGTTTGGTATGAGACATGTATGAGGTTGGCTGTTTGGTATGAGGAGACATGTATGAGGTTGGCTGTTTGGTGTGAGGAGACATGTATGAGGTTGGCTGTTTGGTATGAGGAGACATGTATGAGGTTGGCTGTTTGGTATGAGGAGACATGTATGAGGTTGGCTGTTTGGTATGAGGAGACATGTATGAGGTTGGCTGTTTGGTATGAGACATGTATGAGGTTGGCTGTTTGGTATGAGGAGACATGTATGAGGTTGGCTGTTTGATATTAGGAAGCATGTATGAGGTTGTAATTGTTTTTATAATTCAAAAAATAAACATTTTTGAATTGTAATAAAAAAGCCACAAAAGTGTTGGAATTAGCATGGCTTTGGGTCCTTCTTTCTCTTAATATCTAATGTTATGTTCTAAGCTTACAAGTCGCCATTCTTGGCACATGAACAAGCCCAACATAGCAGAAAGGAGTGCTCCCTCAGAAGCCATTTAAAGTTCATTGTATTCTTGAAAATTACTTTAGCTCTCCTTATTAACTCCAATGCATTTCAGCAAAATGTGAAATTTCACCAAAATCTTATCTCAGTTTTACTCATCCCTAGTTACTAGGTGTCTGACTTTCATGGCATTAAGACTAAGCCCCACCAAGTGGCCAGCAATCTATCTAATGAGAATGCCCTTCCTGGCCACTGAGATACTTTCTTTGGATGGGTGGTAATATTTGGCCAGCATTTTACCTGGACCTTTGCTTTTGAACATTTGAAAATGGCTATCAGGGTCAGTTGAAATTGTTTTCTGGGTAACATGTGGCAGTCTTATGCTCCATAGTAGGGTTGCACCAATACCGTTTTTTTTACCAGTGAGCAAAAGTACTGATACTTTTGGTCAATTACTTGCCGATATTGAGTACTGATACTTTTGAGGTGCATTTTGAGCCCATACAAAATGAATAGGCTTAAAATGCACTGCAAAGAATCCCATGCAATTTGAACAGGAATGAGGTGCGATTCCTGTTCAAATTGCTTGCGGTTTCCTGCACTACTCTGGTGTGAACCCAGGCTGAATTCACTATGACAAGCCTGGGTTCACACAGGAGGGGTGGGGGAAACTGCATGTGATTCGTACAGGAATCGCACCACATTCCTGTTTAAATTGCATGAGATTCTTTGCAGTGCGATTTGAGCTCAGTGCTTTAGTATGGACTCAAATTGCAAAGCAAGAGTATCGGTTTTAGGTATCAGAGCATTTGTATGAGTACGAGTACTTCTACAAATGCTCAGTATCGGTAGCGGCACCGATACCGGTATCCTTATGAGTGCAACACTACTCCATAGCATTTCTAGGCCTGGCCACCTTGAGTAAGGGTAGATGATTCATGTAACCCCTATTTCAAAAAATTCATCTGCCTTTAGCTCGGGCATGCAGACAGGAGAGTGTACATAGCTAAGTAGGCCTCTCTCTTCTTTCAGATGAAAGAAAAATTGACAACAAAGACTCCTGCAATGTATGAAATCATGTTGGCCTAGGCCAGAAACCAGGAAGCAACTGAAGAAGTGTAAAATGTATAAAAAAAAGGTTTAAAACATGTAAAATATAATATACCTTTTATATAATTACTGTTGACTGAGAACATAAAGGTCCACTTTAAGCATTAAACTTTGTGTTCCCCTGTCTTGTTTATAAAGCTACTGGCACTTGTTATCAAACACCTTAAACTGCGATTATATCATCTATTTACATGTTCCTGAGCTTCTCCACTACCGCGTGCCCTCATTCTCGTTTATCTACTCTTCCATGACCTCCAGGCTAGGTACATAGGATACCCTGTGTCACGATATCCATCAATATATGTGCAGCATCGGTTGCTAGGGAGGGGGTTAAGCTCCCAAAACCCCCTTACTACCAGCGCCTTCCATCACCTGTGCCAAGTCACCACCACTTCCTGCTGGCTGACTGCTTTAGCACCCAACATTATTCAGGTTATCCTTAACTACAATATAGCCACTTCTACTCCAATACACTTGCAGGTTAGACCATTATAATGCTTCTTCACACTGTCTCTCCTTCACCCCTATTCTAAGCCCTGTTCCTTTAATATGCCATGCATGCACCCCTTGTTCAAGGGTCTTCAGACCAGGCACTTTTTTTAGAACTTTAAAACTTTTACTGGAAACATGTGCAGATACAGATTAATATAAAACAGTTTCTCACAGATTCCTCTATACTTGGACTCTAGTTCATCCTATCTTCAGACTGTCCCTGTTCATACCTTCAAACAGAGCAAAGTCCTTTAAGTACAGTCCATGAACCTGTCTTCGGTATCCCAACTGGGTACCCACCAATGGGCAGCCCTTCAAAAGGTAAAGCAGAATTACATGTGGCTGCAGTCCTCCTTTGCGATTCCTCATCCAAAGGACCCAACGTGGTTGCTTACCCTTGCATTTAGAGTGCCCCACAAGAGGACAGAGCCATGGACAAGCTGGCACCTTAACCCCTTGCTGACTTCCAGGCAGCTTGATAGCCAAAACCCATTAATCATAAGTACTCAGTAAAAACAAAAATACAACATAAGGAAGAACTTAGTAAAATAAGTGCTCTTCAAGTAGGCACCTGCCTACGGATGTTACAAGTAATGAAAAACAAGAACGGCTCCATTCTCGCTATTGACAAAAACATACCAATGTTTTCTCATTCTGAGCCTGACCTTTCTCTTACCGGCCTCCCACTTTTAAGTTGGCACTGGGAAAAATATAGATATGGTTTCTGATAAACTGCCAGTGTAGACCTTGGCAGACAATACTGGATCTGTAAGCACAGCCAACTGCCTTTTCTGATGAGGCTAGTATGTAATTGCAGACAGGAGATGTGCTGCGACTGGCAGTGAAAGTTGTTTGTGTTAAAGGAAATGTCCACTTGTTTTTTTCCCAGCTGATGATAACAAACACAAACATGTTTATTTTTCATGCTGCATTAAAAATGAAAACAAATTGTAAAATGCATTTACTTTTCCGAGGCATTCAACATTACAAAACCATTGATGTTTCATGAAAACACTGTTGTTATTCTCTGTCCCTGAAAAGTAAAATCCCAGGTATGGATATTTTTTGCATAGTTACATTGGAGCAGTTTGTACCAATGTAAGTATGTACGTGCCATACCTCTGGGATCCCCGTGGAATCTGGAAGTCACTGTAGTGGGCACCTCTACTCCAGTGTTTTCCATTAGCTTCTGGGTCCCATGCTGCCCTTCTGAAATGTGAACACAGAACAATGCTTTCTTGGCATGGGCACCATTCTGAGAACTTTTTGGATTTTCTCAAAGAATGCAAACAAGGTGGACAAGGTGGGGCGATGACATCACAAGTTTCACCTTGTCCAATCAGAGAGCGATTTGCATTCATGGTTAATGATATCACCTAGAAAGCCTGGCAACTTTCTGTACATCGGCTTGCCAGACCTGTCATTTCGGTGAGAGTGAAGCGGAGGGACAAGACTTGTATCAGCAGGCAGTTTTTTCTTCTTTTCATTTTCAATGGTAATTTTGACAAAATGTTTTTTACTTATAAAGTTCCAGAGACATTTAAAATTTAAAAGCTCTAACAGCGCTAACACCTGCATGAAATGAAGTCAACAGCTTACCCATCCCCCTCTTTCCTCTTTTCTCTTGCTGTAAACAGTTTGTCAGACAAGATAACGGAAGCCAACGATATTTAGTGAAAACCGCAAATGCTACCCGCTAACTAGTTTTACATTTTCCCAGATACTAATACGTAAATAATTCTAAATATGTGTATCTTTATGATTGGTTAAATGAACCAGGAGCCTTCTCCTTAAGGAAATATGTATTTGTGATGCAATTGTTGATATACAGTGGGGACGGAAAGTATCCAGACCCCCTTAAATTTTTCACTCTTTGTTATATTGCAGCCATTTGCTAAAATCATTTAAGTTAATTTTTTTCCTCATTAATGTACACACAGCGCCCCATATTGACAGAAAAACACAGAATTGTTGACATTTTGCAGATTTATTAAAAAAGAAAAACTGAAATATCATATGGTCCTAAGTATTCAGACCCTTTGCTATGACACTCATATATTTAACTGAGGTGCTGTGCATTTCTTCTGATCATCCTTGAGATGGTTCTACACCTTCATTTGAGTCCAGCTGTGTTTGATTATACTGATTGGACTTGATTAGGAAAGCCACACACCTGTCTATAGCCACAACTTACACCTCACAGTACATGTCAGAGCAAATGAGAATCATGAGGTCAAAGGAACTGCCTGAAGAGCTCAGAGACAGAATTGTGGCAAGGCACAGATCTGGCCAAGGTTACAAAAAAAATTCTACTGCACTTAAGTTTCCTAAGAGCACAGTGGCCTCCATAATCCTTAAATGGAAGACGTTTGGGATGACCAGACCCCTTCCTAAAGCTGGCCGTCCGGCCAAACTGAGCTATCGGTGGAGAAGAGCCTTGGTGAGAGAGGTAAAGAAGAACCCAAAGATCACTGTGGCTGAGCTCCAGAGATGCAGTCGGGAGATGGGAGAAAGTTATAGAAAGTCATCCATCACTGCAGCTCTCCACCAGTTGGGGCTTTATGGCAGAGTGGCCCAATGGAAGCCTCTCCTCAGTGCAAGACACATGAAAGCCTGCATGGAGTTTGCTAAAAAACACCTGAAGGACTCCAAGATGGTGAGAAATAAGATTCTCTGGTCTGATGAGACCAAGATAGAACTTTTTGGCCTTAATTCTAAGCGGTATGTGTGGAGAAAACCAGGCACTGATCATCACCTGTCCAATACAGTCCCAACAGTGAAGCATGGTGGTGGCAGCATCATGCTGTGGGGGTGTTTTTCAGAAGGAGTGGCTTCACAACAACTCCGTGACTGTTCTTGAATGACCCAGCCAGAGCCCTGACTTAAACCCAATTGGGCATCTCTGGAGAGACCTAAAAATGGCTGTCCACCAACGTTTACCATCCAACCTGACAGAACTGGAGAGGATCTGCAAGGAGGAATGGCAGAGGATCCCCAAATCCAGGTGTGAAAAACTTGTTGCATCTTTCCCAAAAAGACTCATGGCTGTATTAGATCAAAAGGGTGTTTCTTCTAAATACTGAGCAAAGGGTCTGAATACTTAGGATATTTGTCCCAATACACCATTCTGTATCCTGGCATTGCTTTCCTCACAGAGAAGTATTATGCCGTGTACACACAGGCGGACTTTTCGACCGGAATGGTCCGACGGACCGAGTCCAGCGGACAATTCGACCATGTGTGGGCTTCATCAGACCTGCAGCAGACATTTTCGGTCGAAAATCTGACGGGCTTTAGATTTGGAACATGTTTCAAATCTTTCCGACGGACTTGAGTCCGGTCAAAAAGTCCGCTCATCTGTATGCTAGTCCGACGGACAAAAACCGATGCTAGGGCAGCTATTGGCTACTGGTTATCAACTTCCTTATTTTAGTCCAGTTGTACGTCATCACATACTAATCCATCGGACTTTGGTGTGATCGTGTGTACGCAAGTCCGTTTGTTCAGAAAGTCCCTCGGAAGTCCGCCGAAAGTCCGTCGGATAGACCGTCGGACCAGTCCGGTCGAAAAGTCCGCCTGTGTGTATGCGGCATTAGAGTCAAAAGTAGGGTTTTATAGTCAACACGTTTTGAGGGAGGCCGTACAATGCTCCCTTTACAAGGGCTTAAAGAAAATGTGAAATCAGCTGGTGTGCAATCGAGGTTGTGATTTCAAAATTGTATATCTCTCAGAACTCAGTCACATTCTGCAACTGGTTGGGGTTACGGCTACCATAGGTAAGTTGGATTCTAAAACTTTGGTGTGGTACTTTGATTTTTGGACTCAGACATTGTATCCATCATTTTGTAAGCAGTGTGTCAAATTGTAGAGTTGCTAGTTGTTAGGCAGGAAAGTACATGAGAACCAACCCATTGTTATCAACAAGCCCACGGAAGATGGTGGAGTGGCAGGTAGTATTTCTATTGATGGCTGCCCTCTCCCATTTCAGTAACAATTAAAACATTCTCTATGGAAAACCTCTTTATTTCATCAACAGTCAAGGAAAAGTCAACACTTGAAGCAAAAAGAAAAAAATGTAAGTCGTCTCTAAGAATAAACTGTGATCCTTCCTTTTCATAAATGTGTAATCGGTGTCATCACGCCAACATTCCTTTACTCTCTCTGACAGATGACAGATCGGTGATGTTTTGTTCTGAATTTTTTACTTTGTGGCTGTTATAACTTGGCAGTTTAATTGATGCTTAAGATATCAAGGGATGGCATCAGGTAACGCCCTCAGTGACATCTTGGATTGTTCATTAGTGGGGTAAGGTACCAGAAATAGTGTCACTTCGTGACTGGTGATCCATTGGGGGGAAGTCATCACATTGGCAGTGGTAAGGTTACTACATACTACTAGTTAAAGAAGTTTTATTCTCGTCAAGGCTAGAACACTTCAATTAAAGTCAACCTGCCACAGAGTATTATTTTTCTTCATAATTCTGCTTTTCAAGAAAAGGTTTTATAAAGGTACCTGGATGCATATGGGGATGTGCCTGAATTATCTTCTTTGTGGCCCAGGATCTGGTTCAGATGGGGGCTTCAAAAGGGAACAGGAACAATGGGACTTCTCTTCATCCACCACCTTTTTTGTGTGTAAGGGCTCACGTCACCATGTAAGGGCTTAGTCATAAATCATACATGGATTTATAATTGTGTCATATATGGGTATATTCATACATGAATTAGGCTTTTTTATTATATAGGAATATACAAACATAATATGGTGGGTATAGGATAGTGTATATGAAGCCTTTTTTTTATTGTGTGGGTTTCTTTTAGGTTGAACTGGATGGACTTTTTTCAACCAGATTAACTATCTCACAGTCAAATTCATAAATAGGTGAACTCTATGGGACTTTGGGACTTAGCAACATGGATAATATTTTAAAATTCCCCCACCTGGTCCCTATGTACAGACTTTATTGGCACATCACAAGACTACCATCAATAAAATTAAAAACAAATGTTTTATTATAGTCCAGTTAAAATATGAACAGTACTTTAAAAGATCAGGGCAGAAAATGCCCACCAATAAAATATTTGCATACGCCCTCTGCTAGATCGGTACAAGATAGCCTGAAACTAATGTACACACTTATTGGAATTACAGTATACTGTATATCATACAAACGGCTACTTCAACAAGTTTTGCAGACAGTTGCTTCATCAGGACATAGAGGGTGAGCAGTTGAGCGCAATTACAAGGCAGGGACAAACCATACGTCTTAGAGACATTCCACTGACATAGAGGCATGAAAGTGGTCTCCATCTTTACAAGTATGTTATATGGACCAACAGCATGGATCCCCAAAGGAAAAGATGTAATAAATAAACCTGGGACATTCTATGTAGATTCCCAACAAACAAAAAGAGAAGACCAATAATATTATTCAATTGTTATTGTTATACTATCTTATGGGATGTGGTGCTAATCCTACTGGGTGTTTCACCACTAATTGGACACAACCCCTATGAATATTATTCAATGTATGAGCTACCCAAAGTAAGAAGGTGCTATTACCAAAGCAAAAAACGGTCCAAACACCAATTCCACATATCCAAAAATGGTCGCTATATTGTCACTTATCTATTAGGGCCCATGAGGAGTAAGCCCGCTGGTCACTGTACAGGACAGCAGGTATGGATCTTGGACAACAGATATATTCCCCCATTATTTGGGTTGTGGTCACTTTAAGGGAGAGTTCAAGGGACAGTTTTAGTTCTCAGGGGTTCAAACCCAAGGAGGGTGGGGGTAGTCTGGGCTAGTCTGGTCAGAAGGGAGAGGGCAGATTTTAGCACTCTCTGGATTGGTAAGTCCTCAGTTGGGACACAGAATTTGGAGGCTTTGAGACACTTTGGAGTGAGAAAGAGCTAACAAGCCCTGATTGCAGGGACTTTGGTCCCGAAAGTGCTAACCCACCAAGGAAGGCCTGAAACCACTTCAATAATGAACACTTTTACCCCCTTCCTGCCTAGGACAATTTTTAGCTTTCAGCGCTGTCACACTTTGAATGACAATTGTGCGGTCATGCAACACTGTATTCATATGAAATTTGTAGAATTTTTTTCACACAAATAGAGCTTCATTTTGGTACAGTAGTATTTAAAAAAACAAAGTTTTTTTTTGCTAAATAACTGAAAAAAAAAAGACCAAAAATTTTATAACATTATGTATTACAAATAATCTTTTTTCATCAACCCAAATCAGTGTATATTATTTAGTCTGTAGTCCTTGTAGTTATAATGTCCACAAACTATGGTGTATATGGTGAAATACTATGGTGTATATCTGAAAATTGATCAATCCCGATGACCTCTCATTTTTTTTGAGGCCCAAAAATGCCAGGACAGTACAAATATCCCCCAAATTACCCCTTTTTTTGAAGTTGTAATTTTTTTTTGTCACAATTTTTTGTAAAATGAAGACATTTAAAAACATTTAAAAAAAAATGTTTGTTTCACAATATTTAAAATTTTTTTACCTCCTGTCACCAGTTCAGTACAGCGTCATCTTATAACTGGTGTGGCGGTGATCAGAGACACTGACTGGTAATAGTATGTAAAAAAAATTAAAAAAAATGTTTACATATTGTCACCACCAGTGCAGTACAGTGACATCATATAACTGGTGTGGCAGTGATCAAGGACATTGACTGGTGATAGTATGTAAATCTTTTTTTCAATCCTTTAAATATTTTTTTTTATTTTTTATTGCATTTTTTTCTATTTTTTCACAATTTTTTTTTCTTTTTTTTTTTTTACACACTATGATTGCTTATAACTGTGAATTTTACAGCAACCATTTTTTCTGAATGAAAATCATTTATTATTTACTGTTGTGATTAGCTGTTATTGGCCACAGCTAACCACATGGTAGAGATGAGCTGTGATTGGCCCTGTCTGTACCATGTGATCACTAATGATGACTAATCACAGAGCTCATCACAATAGTTCACAATGAATGGCATGAACCAAAGTCATTCATTATGTGCAATTGTCCTGTGATCTGCTGTGATTGGTCACAGCGATCACATGGTATCGGCAGCAGGCCGGTACAGTGATCTGTCATCGGCCTTCTCCGGCGGACACATCAGGATACAGATTACGCCTGAACGGGGCCCACGGGGCATGTCATATGACGTCCTACCAGGATAACAGGGCTGCCACTCGACAGTCATATTACAATAGGTTGGGCGGGAAGCAGTTTACCGCTTGCGACCAGCCGCCGTCATTATACTGGGGCAGGTTGGTATGGCTGCGCGAATCGCCGTAGATGTACCTCGATTGCTTTAAGAGCGATAAGGGGTGCGCTAGAGCCAATGCACGTGGCCGGCAGGCGCGATGTCTGCCGACCACCCGCGATTGCTCCCCATAGAGCCAGAACTGGGATCTGCCTATGTAAACAGACAAATCCCCATTCTGACAGGGGAGTAGAGAGAGATCTGCTGTTCCTAGTGATCAGGAACAGCAATCTCTCTCCTCCTCCAGTCAGTCCCCCCCCACAGTTAGAGACACCTCCCTAGGGAATCATTAAACCCTTTGATCGCCCCCTAGTCTTAACCCCTTCCCTGCCAGTGACATTTATACAGTAATCAGTGGCCTTTTTTAGCTCTGATTACTGTATAAATGTCACTGGTCCCAAAAAAGTGTCAAAAGTGTCCGATCGTAATATTGCAGTCCCGCTAAAAATTGCTGATTGCCGCCATTACTAGTAAAAAATAAATAAATAATAAAAATGCCATAAATCTATTCCCTATCTTGTAGACACTATAACTTTTGCGCAAACCAATTAATATACGCTGATTGCGATTTATTTTTACCAAAAATATGTAGAAGAATACATATTGGCCTAAACTGATGAAGACATTTTTTTTTTGCATATTTATTATAGCAAAAAGTAAAAAAATATTTTTTTTTTCAAAATTGTCATTTTTTTTTGTTTATAGCGCAAAAAAATAAAAACCGCAGAGGTGATCAAATACAACCAAAAGAAAGCTCTATTTGTAGGGACGAAAGGACAAATTTTGTTTGGGTACAACGTCGCACGACCGCGCAATTGTCAGCTAATGTGGCGCAGTGCCGTATCGCAAAAAATGGCCTGGTCATTAAGGGGGCAAATCCTTCCGGGTCCTTAAGTGGTTAAACACTCCCGCTACCACTGTTGAATGCCATACAGTGTTTTTTTCATTTACATAATGCGCATATTAGTATCTGCGTGAAAAAAAAATGGCCCTGGCAGCATAAAAGTTAATTATCATCATCCACCAAATACTGAATGATTCGTTTTGGCTGGGCTGACCTTTAAATAAACCTGCTAGTGGCTGGTATTAGGACGGGCGAGCAGAAACTTTTGGCCCTTTCCCCTCTATCAATAACGCATCTCTTCAAGTACCTGATAAGGAAAAGACGTCCTCATAAACCAGACAGGGCACGCCATCCAGACACAAAGTATTTACATTAATTCACTCTGTCTGGAAACCAAAAGGACCTTCCCAAAGCCGACTACAAAGCATTCCAACCTGAGATGATTTCATTTTATTTATCTTTAATGAATAATAAACGGCAGAGTGCTATTGACTGGATAGGCTTTTAAATATTCCATCAGTTAAGGAACAAGAAAATCAATTATTAATAAACAGAAAGTGTGCATGTCGGGGGTAATCAGATTTTTCACAGGCATGTGTTGCTTCTAGTCAATTAACTTCCTCTGTAAGCTGACACTGCGAGGGTTAAAGAGAGACTAGGAGGATAGGAATCCAGAAGGTGTCATTGCTGATTTTTTATTTTTGTTTTTGTAAGGTTCTAGAAGGGTTTTTCATGCCCCTTAGATGCGATACCATTGAACATTATATACAGCGGGGGGGGAAATAATTATTTGATCTCCTGCAGATTTTGTAAGTTTGCCCACTTATAAAGAAATGAAGGGTCTATAATTTTTATCATAGGTGTATTTTAAATGAGACAGCATATCAACCATAAATCCAGAAAAAACACATGATACCAATGGTATAAATTGAGTTGCAGTTCAGTGAGTAAAATAAGTATTTGATCCCCAAGCAAAACATGACTTAGTACTTGGTGGAGAAACCCTTGTTGGCAAGCACAGAGGTAAGACGTTTTTTGTATTTGTTTACCAGGTTTGCACACATCTCAGGAGGGATTTTGGTCCACTCTTCTTTACAGATCTTCTCGAAATCCTTAAGGTTTCTTGGCTGTTGTTTGGCAACTGAAAGAAGAAGGTTCTCAAAGATTTTACAATACATGGCCCCGTCCATTGGCCCCTCAATGTGGCAAAGTTGGCCTGTATCTTTGCAGAGAAACAGCACCACAGCATAACGTTTCCACCTCCATGCTTGACTGTATGGATGGTGTTTTTAGGGTCATAGTCAGCATTTTTCTTCCTCCAAACACAGCGAGTCGCGTTAATGCCAAAAAGCTTAATTTTGGTCTCATCTGACCACAGTGTGCTAGAAGTGTAGTGGATAGCTTTTTGTTAGAATTGGTAAATTTCCAGGCTTGGCTGGCAGCCAGGTCTGGGTTTGTGTTTTGATCTGGGTTGGGAGTGACTCAGGCAGAGCTGGGTGCCTCACAGGCAGCATCACCAACACCTCACACTTCTTCCCAGAATGTTCTGGTGTCTTCTGGAAAAGAAGAAGGAGAGAAAAGGTGGAGCTGCCTGGGGTATTCTGAGGAGCCCTGATAAATCCCCAACTTGGAATGGCAGGGGACAGGCCTCCCTAAATACCCAGGGTCAGCCCAGCTGGGGATCATTTGTTCGGGAGGAAGCTGGATATGGAGTGCTAGGCTGTTGTGGCCTTTGAGGAGGCTCCCCAGTCTGGGGGGGGGGTGACCTTGGGCCTGGACTCGGGTGTGGACAGGACCCTCTTATAACCCACAGAGGTGTCCTGGACAGCAGGCACAGGAAGAGCAAGAGAAGACAGTGGGAGAGAGTACTGCCGGCAAGTCTCCAGGGAGGAATAACAGGTCGTAGCCAAGAGGGCTGGTGAGTGACGCACAATCAGGAGAGGACTGGGAAGGCACACCTGAGAGGACTGGGAGATTGCAGTCTGGGATGGGTGCAGAGCCAGTGAAGTGGACTGTGGTGGCACTGGCAGTGGAGAGCGGCAGCTGCAGCCAGGAGGGCTGTCAGTGCCTGAAGAGCTGGTACTGGGAGCAGCAGCCACGTGGACAGCTAGCACCAAGGACTACCGTATTTTTGCTACACCATAGGGGCCTACGGTCCCTGCCTGCAAAGGGCATTTCCTAAGGCCTGGCTGAGCCAGTGTCAGGTCTAAATCTCAGTGCTAGCTGGTCCATGAAGTGCAGGTAAGTGATGTGCTGGAGATGTTGAGGAGAGATAGTCTGCAAACAAGTGATGTGCTGGAGAGAAGAGAGGAGGTGTATATACTGGATTTTGTATATAGTGTCAAGTCCCTGAATTGTCTAATAATCAACTGGGCATCTCATAATTTCCCATCCCCATCCAAGTTTTTTCGCCTCAAAAAAAACCCAAAACATAAAAACAAGTGCAAGGACTGTTTTGTGCCTTTTGATGCTTGAAAAGTGTGTGCCTGGCCGGGCAGGGTGACAGATGGACTACAACACTCAGCAGCCCTTACGAGGTTACCGCTACACTATAAATTGAGTTGCAGTTCAGTGAGTAAAATAAGTACTTGAAAAAAAAAAAAAAGTACTTGACAAATCAACAATAATTCTGGCTCCTACAGACTGGCTACAATATGTGCTCATGTGGTACACAGACTAGTCCTGTCAATTTAAGAAGGTGCTCCTAAGGACAACTTGTTATGTGTATAAAAGATACCTGTCCATGGAATCTCTTTCTTCCATTCAAACCTCACCATCATGGGAAAGACCAAAGAGCTATCAAAGGATGTCAGGGACAAGATTGTAGACCTGCACAAGGCTGGAATGGGCTACAAGACCATCAACAAGAAGCTTGGTGAGAAGGAGACAACTGTTGGAGCGATTATTGGCAAATGGAAGAAATACAAAATAACCATCAATCGTCCTCGGCCTGGAGCTCCATGCAAATTTTCTCCTCATGGGATAAGGATGGTCATGAGAAAAGTGAGGGATCAGCCCAGAACTACATGGGAGGAGCTTGTAAATGATCTCAAGGCAGTTGGGACCACAGACACCAAACAAACCATTGGTAACACAATACGCCGCCATGGATTGAAATCCTGCAGCTCCCGCGAGGTCCCCCTCCTCAAGTAGGCACATGTACAGACCTGTCTAAAGTTTGCCAATGAACATCTAAAGGATTCATAGAAGGATTGGGAGAAAGCTGATGAGTGCTCGCAGTGTTTGGAGGAATAAAAATGCTGACTATGACCCTAAGAACATCATCCCTACAATCAAGCACAGAGGTGGAAACATTATGCTTCGGGGCTGTTTCTCTGCTAAAGGTACAGGCCAACTTTGCTGCAATGAGGGGCTAATGAACATTGCCATGTTTTGTAAAATCTTGGATGAGATCTTGGATGAGAACCTTCTTCCAACATGACAATGACCCAAAACATACAGTCAAGGGAACAAAGGAGTGGCTCAAGAAGAAACACATTAAGGTCATGGAGTAGCCTAGCCAGTCTCCAGACCTTAATTCTGTCGAAAATTTATGGAGGGAGCTGAAACTTTGAGTTGCCAAGCTTCAGCCAAGAAACATTAAGGATTTAGAGAAGATCTGTGAGGAACAATGAACCAAAATCCCTCCTGAGATGTGTGCAAACCTGGTCACCAACTACAAGAAACGTCTTACCTCTGTGCTTGCCAACAAGGGTTTCTCCACCAAGAACTAAGTCATGTTTTGCTTGGGGATCGAATACTTATTTTACTCACTGAACTGAAACTCAACTTATAACATTTGTATCATGTTTTTTCTGGATTTTTGGTTGATATTCTGTCTCTATCATTTAAAATACACCTATGATAAAAATGATAGACCCTTCATTTCTTTGTAAGTGGGCAAACTTACAAAATCTGCAGGGCATCAAATAATTATTTTCCCCACTGTATACGTATTGGAGTGGCAAGTGGTTAAGCTCCGGGGGCAGATCGAAACGCATTGGGGCATTGCCTGGTCTGAGCTCGGGCTGAGGCTGTCACATACTCTCTTACACTGGGTCTGCAGCGATGTACAGCTTATGGGGCACTTTTCCTGGTTCACACTGATGTCTGGAGCCAAGACAAGCTCCATCCCTGGCCGGCACTCATAGCGATTGGCACTGGATTGGGGTCCTTTGGGGTCTTAGCGGCACCCACAGTTTTTTGCACTTGGTTCACACAAAGGGTAAATTTCTCCCATTGGGGACACAGACAGTTAAAAAAACCTCCTTCTCTACTCTGAACAAATCTAGAAAAAAGTTGTGACTTTGGATACTTTTTAATCACATCCACGCGTACTTCTAAATGATTAAATTGGATTGTGTATTTTCTTTAAGCAAGTACTGTAGATATAATCCAGTTTATATTTTTTTAATCACATTGTTTCCTGCAAGGCTTTACTCCTGCCTATTGTAATCTGTTCTTTCCTCTATTATTTTCCAGGGTACATTTGGAACGTATTGAGTGTATGCAGGTTAACTATGTAAATTGGTATAACTAACTGTATAACATCACATACATCAATAATGCAATTAAATCAATGGCATTATTCCCAGAAGCTTGCAAAAATATATAAACATGATTTTTTTTTTGGTTATATGAATTTTATATTCTTTGTAATACTTTGCTATTTATCAAGTCAGCCAGGCAGATGATGCAGATATGATATAACATATCTTCTGGTTCATGGATATCATTTGCAATGTAATGGTTTCAGATTATTTTATATATTTTTTTTTTTTGTTTTTTTTGAATAGAGTCATTTTTATTGTGTCTGTGTCCCCATTGGGTATTTTCACTCTCTCCATTTGTCCCGGTGACTACTCTCATCAGGACAGAATGTGATGGGAAACAACAAGACCTGAGGGTAATATAGGGACGCCTGAAGAGGGAATTGCTATTATTTTATACCGGTTTCCACTCACTTTTTGTGGCTTCTCTGGGACAGTGGCGACTGGTGCTCAATTGTCTCCCGCGACGCCCCCCCCCCCGTCGCTCGATCGCTTGCCACTTTGCTTGCTCCCCCATCGCCCGCCAGGCCCCCCGCCAGCCATTTACCCCATCCAGGTCGCGGCTTACCCCCTGCATTTCTTCCAGAGTTCCGGCAGTTGTTTCTCCTCCCAGCTAATCAGGACTTAGGACTTGTGGCCAATCAGGACTTAGGAATCGCGGCCAATCGGGTCTCAGGACCAGCTTCCTGATTGGCTGGCAGGAGAAGCAGGAAGACAATAGAGAATATTAATTTGATATTGTCACAAAACTGGGTGGGCTTGGGGCGCAGTGCGCTGCGCCCCAAGCCCACCCTTTTTGAAGCCAACTAGAGCCTCAGGCTGCTTCCAAAAAAAGAAAAAAAAAAACCATTGAAATGAATGCGTCCGGCACCTTGCATGTAGATTAGAGGCTGGGCGCATGGATCGAGGGGGCGACACCCCTGCGCCCTGTATGAGCAGCCGCCACTGCTCTGGGATAGGAAGTTAAGAGAAATCAATGGGACACAGATAGAAAAAAATGCACTGGCATTGGTTTTAACCATTCCATATTCTATTCCATAAAAAAAAAAAAAAATTTTACTGTACAATAAATTTATACATTTTCAACCACTTGCAGATTGCCCACCATACATTTACTGCGGCAGGGTGGAAGCTCTGTGCCAGATCACGTACCTTGCATGTGATCTGACACTTCCAGGTCTAGGGTCGCGCACAAGCGCCGTCTGTGACCCGCTCCTGCTGAGATTCTACATCCAGCAGCTGGTACCAGGAACTCGATGTCCACCGGCACCCACTGATCACACAGGACACAAGCAGAACGACAATCTTCCTCTGTAAACAAAGCAGATTGTGATTCTGTCAGAAGGGAAGGCAAAGACCTGTGTTTCTGCTTAGCAGAAACACAGGATCAGTACATCCCCACAATTAGCAAGCACTTCCTAGGAACACATTTAACCCTTTGATCGCCTTTGGTGTCAACTCCTTCCCTGCCAGTGTCATTAGTACAGTGACAGTGCATATTTTTTAGCACTGATCGCTGTATTAGTGTCACTGGTCCTCAAAAAGTGTCAGTTAGGTAGAGAAGGTTGTATTACTGTGTTTCTGCTAAGCAGGAACATGGATCTCTGCCTTCCCACAGTACAAGCACCTCCCCTACAGTTAGAAAGCACTCCCTAGGAACACATTTAAACCTGTGATCCCCCTGAAGTTAGCCCTGTCCCAGCCAGTGTCATTAGTACAGTGGCAGTGCATATTTTTGGCATAGATTTGTGTCTGATTTGTCCGCCATAATATTGCAGTCCCGCTATAAGTCACTGATCGCCACCATTACTAGTAAAAAAAAAAAAAAAAAAATATATATATATATGTAAAAAAAATATCCTATAGTTTGTAGATGCTATAACTTCTGTGCAAATCAATCAATATACGCTTATTAGGATTTTTTTACCAAAAATATGTAGCAGAATACATATTGGCCTAAATTGATGAAGAAATTTGATTTTTTCATTTTTTTTCTTGGATATGTTTTATAGCAGAAACTAAAATATATATATATATATTTTCAAAATTATCAACCTTTTTTGTTTATATAAGGAATAAAAACTGCAGTGGTGATCAAATACCACCAAAAGAAAGCTCTATTTGTGGGAAAAAATAACATAAATGTTTTTTGGGTACAACATCGCACGACCGCACAATTGTCAGTTAAACAACGCAGTGCCGTATCGCAAAAAATGTCCTGGTCAGGAAGGGGGTAAAACCTTCCTGAGCTCAAGTGGTTAAACTCATGCTATATCTTTTTTGTTTATTGTTAAAATGGTTGTAAACCATTACATATAACCATTCAAGTGACTGGCCTTAGGTGATACACATAGATGAAACAAATCATCCTACATAGGTTGTACCTGTTTACCTGCAGTCTTTTCTTATCTACATCCATTCAAAGTCCAGAATTTATACAGCTTGTCTGAGCTTTCAGAAAGCAGGGGGCAGGGAGCAGAAGTTACACTCTGCAGAGGTCAGTGAGGAGAGCTCTGAGAGCTGATTGAAGAGAGGGCCACCCCTCCCTTCCTTCATACAGGACACAGGAACAGAGATGAGGCTTTTAATCACAGGCTGTGTGCTGGAGCTCTCTCCTCTGTCTCCTTTTTTTACCTCTTGGTGTCAGGAAAATGTGTAAGAAGTGATTCATGCTGATAGCAGAGGGACGAGGCAGCAGACAGAAATGCTACTTAATGTTCTTAATTGAGACAAGTACACACTATATATTTCATGTCTGAGGTTTACAACCACTTTAATATCATAATTTTTTTTTACAGTTTATCATATTTCATATCTGAGGTTTACAACTACTTTAATAATAGATATTTTACAGTTAATCATCTAATGCAGCATGCATCTATGACACTGGTGTCACAGAGATGTGGGTTCAGCAGAAACTGTTTGCTTTCAGAATATCTCTCTCTAATTGAAGCTCTATGTTTATCTGTAAATAGAGGATAAAGAAGAGGGGGGGGGGGGTTAATAGGGGGATAAATCACCTCAACCTCATTCAATTTTGTGTAATTGAGAGCTCTGTATGCAAAGTAGCTCATATTAGTCTGGTAAATGTGTGGAGTAAATAGCCTGGCTCACTAGAAATAAGTGAACATAAAATATTCATATACAACATTTCATGTTTGACAGCTGTAAGTAAATGTAAACTCAGTCACTAGTTGTTAATAGTCCATTCACTGATCTCTCCTTCCCGTTAATGACCCGAAAGAGACCTGTAGAACCTCACTATCGGGTCCTGGTGTCACTTTCCCCAACCAGTATGGCCAGGAAAGAAGCTAACGGAGCACAATCTGCATTCCAATCACTTATTTGGAGGACAGGCGAGACATCGGGGGTCTTTTAGACCCCTGATGTCGCAGCAAGGAGAACCTGTCACTAACAAAAAAAATACATCACATAGGGGGCTTTTTGGCCCCTATGTGATATAAAAAAAAATTAGTAAAAAAGAAATATAAAAAAAAAAAAACTGTAAAAAATTGAAAGTGAGAGCAATAATTCTAGACTCAGTATTCACGGTTAAAGTGTTACTAATCCCAGTACCCTGCATTCACTAGATCTTATACCCCACAGTGCATGGATATCGAACATTTTTAGTAAATACGACCTGCTGAATACCTTTTCTCAGCAGCAGTATATAGCAGTCTTGTGACTTCTATCAGTGTCTGGTTAAAGCTTGTAGGGGGAGTTTTCATTCTCCTCTGCCTGGCCAATGAGGCTGCAGGACCCCTGACCCTCTGTCTGGAGAGTGTTGACTGGCCCTGTACTGATCACATGCACCCTCCCAAGTAAAAAAAAAAACCTCTCTGCAGTAGCAATACACACCAAACTGAGCATGTGCAGAGTGACTCTAAAGGTATTGTACTATCAGGAGATGGAATGGGGACAGTGAAAGCAGGGGAGGATCAGAGAAGACAGGATCAAACAGCCATTTTACACAATGCAGATGATTGACCTCTTAGGTTCCACAGTGAGTATAACAAGCATGCTTTACCGCATATACAGACTGATTTTACTGTGTGGGTTTAGTAACACTTTAACTCTAAACTGATATAACCTGTAGTGGCTTTTAAATCATCGCCTATGGAAATTATAGGGTACTGACATTTTTTATCCTATCAAAGGCGCAAGCAATTTTAAGGCTTGGCATGTTGGGTACATCTTATTCTCTAGGGCAGCGGTCCCCAACTTCTGCCTTCGCCTTGGTCAACATCACAGCGATCCTGTTCAAGACTGGCTTTGCTGACATCCCTTCTGGCTCCCTGTCCTGCCTGCTGTTCCACTACATTGATCCCTGACTTCTGGCTTGGCTGACTATCCTTTCTGGTTACTGAACTTTGGCTATGTTTTGACTACGTTTGTTTTTTTTACCTTTATTATTAAACAAGTGTGATTTAACTGTACTTCTGTCTCAGTCTGTTTTCATGGTTTCTGACAAGCATGCTCCGCAGATGACAACAGCTGGTGTACACAATCTCAGGCTGCAGTGGGGACACAGAGAAGATGGGAGGGACAGCTGAAGGCAGGATCAACCAGGTATATTTCACTCTACACAAAACAAAACTTTAGTGGGTTTGTGAGCATGCAGGTACCTTGTAATGGGAGTTTTCCATAGTCTGGGTTTAAATGACACATGAAAAGGATGATAAAATTCAGGTATACCCCTGATTTATTCTGTGACTATTACCTATTCGGATTTTTAATTTTTTTAAATATCTTTATCAAAAACATTTTTACATTTATTATAATCCAACATTTACAAAACTGTTCTTATCTAACAGTATATTAAAATACTATTACCTATTTGGATTTGGGAGAAACATTTCAATTTTGGGGCAGGACAATTGTGGAAGGGTGCGGGATATAAATAATGATATATAAAAACTAGCATGTAGTTTGAATTATAGATGGCAAAAAACAATGTGACAGAATGCACACTACAAATATAGATTTATGGATTTTGTGAGGTATAATTTTATGTGTTTAAAGCTGAGTTCCAGTCATAATTTTTTTTTTTACATTAATCATCAGCATTAAATCTAAATAACAACCTTTGGGAAAAAAAAAAAACATTTTTTACTCACCTTTTCAGGTTTTTTGCTAGGGGGTCCCTCGTAATCTGCCTCTTCCTCTCCCTGGCGCCTGACGTCATTTCCCCTCGGCGCCCGTGCTCGCTAGTGCTCCTGGGAGATGTCTGTCATCATTTCCCAGGAGTCACTGGGCGAGCGCCGAGGGCTTCGTTGCCATCACAACGGGGGTACGGGCATTCCTGACGCCGCCGCCCGTTGTGATGGCAACGTCTGAAGGTGTACGGCGCCGCGCCATGCATACGGCGCATGCGCGAGGGCAGGCGATGCATGCTGGTCGCTCAGCTGCACCAGAGCCCGGAAGATAGTGCTTGTGGGTTTCACATGCCCACAAGCACTATGGAAACTGCTATTAAACATGAAGATAAGTTATATTCCTATATGAAATCGGCAATCGATTAATCAAACAAACGTGAGTTATCGAAATAAACCTTCTAAAAAAAGATATGCATCCTAAAAAAAAAAAAAAAAATTTGAACAGTAGGAACTCCGCTTTAAGTATTTTTTTAGCAAGAAGGATAGTGGAGTACAGAATCACCCAAGCTGATTTGAAATTGATGATGATTTAATTGGGACTTGAAGGTGATAAAGGGCAGCACCTTGGAGGTAAGCCACATAAGAATTGGCAATTCCTATATAGCAATGATATAGATTGTATCACATTGTAAATAAGAGTGGAGTCCTTCTCTGCCAAGAAGTATCAAGTTCTCTATAATGGACCATTTCATTCAGAATTGATGTTTCAGTGATAGACAGATGCGGATTGGACTTCTAAAAGGCACAATGCTCTATTATACCTCTTTGTAATTTGCATAAAAAGAAGACTGTTCCTAAATTCTAAGGCTCCATGCACACTGAAGCTCAGAAACGGCCGTTTTTGGGAGTTTGGGCGTTTTTTTTAACAGCCCATAAACTCCACTCTATGTTATCCTATGTGTCCATCCACACATGGACGTTTTTGGATGTTCATCAGCAGTGGAGTTTATGGGCCGTTTTCTGAACGGCATAAAATCGCATCCAGGAGTCGTTTTTCTGACCACAAAAAACTCCAAACATTCATAAACGCTCATAAACGTCGACAAACGCTCAAAATTGTGGCACACCAGCATTTTTTAACACTTTTTGATCCATTAAAAAAAAAATTTCAAATAAAAAAAAAAAACGTGGAAAAACGCTAAAAAAACACTAATAAACGCTATTGCAAAAACGTTAAAAGACTCACTGCAAAGCTACTGGCGTTTTTATAACGTTATTTTAACGTCCAGTGTGCATGGAGCCTAAGAGGGAGATTTACTAAAACTGCAGCATGCTGTATGTGGTTCAGCTATGCATAGTAACCAATCAGCTTCTAGGCTTTATTGTCGAAGTTTAACCACTTGCTGACCGTATTCGGTACATATAGGGCGGCAAGACGGCTCTCCTGTGCAAAATCACATGCAGGTATGGGACTTTGCACTTCCGGGGGCCTGGGGCGCGTACGCACGCCACCGGTGACTTGCCCCTGCTGAGATTGGACACAGCTATTCGATGAAATTTGACAAGTATGTTAATTTGGAAATATTTGAATTAACGAAAAACCTGTTTAACGATTTTTTTTCTGAAATTCGTCAGTTCGAAAATTCCTCAATTCGAAAATCCAAAAATCCAAAAATAAGAATAAAAATCTCCAAATTCAAAAGAACGAAAATCTGAAAATAAGAACCAAAATCTGAGAATTCGAAAACCCGAAAATTAAAAAAAAAAAAAAATAACTGACAATAATAACTATTACTAACTATTAAATTATAGGTATTGGAATTTCCTTTCAAATTTGGCTGTTAGTGAACGTAACAAATATGAATTTATCCAAAGTTACGAATTATCTGAAATAACGAATGTCGCATCCAAACGAATGGAACGTAACTAATTATTATTAATAAATAATAATAATAAAAATGTTTTATTATTATTATTATTAATTTGTTACATTCCATTCATTTAGATGCGGCATTCGTTACTTTGCATAATTCGTAACTTTGGATAAATTCGTATTCATTGCGTTCATAAACAGACAAATTTGAAAGGAAATCCCAATACCTATAATTTATTAGTTAGTTATTATTAGTTAGTTATTTATTATTTTGGATTTTCGAATTTTCAGATTTTCGAAATTCCGAATTTCTGAATTTTTGAATTTTTAAATTTCCCAATTTTCGAATGTACAAATTTTAAAATTTTCGAATTTACAAATTTACAAATTTAGGAATACCTCATCTAAACGAATGGAACATAACAAATTTCAAAGTTACGATATGATTTGAAATAACGAATTTCGATCATAAAGAATGACCCGAAAAACGAAAAAAAAGCCCCAAAATGAAACAAATGAAATGAAAACGAAAACAAACACATTTTTTGACAGTATATGTTTAGCGAAAGGGGGTGGGTCCCCCAGGACCCACCAATCGTTTTCGAGAGAAGCAGAAAGGCGGTCTGCCTACGTAAACAAGGCATATTGCCGTTCTGTCAGTAGGGAAGGTCGTATTCCTGTGTTTCTGCTAAGCAGGATCTCTGCCTTCCCACAGTACAAGCACCTCCCCCACAGTTAGAAAGCACCCCCTAGGAACACATTTAACTCTTTGATCGCCCCTGAAGTTAACCCCTTCCCTGCCAGTGTCATTAGTACAGTGACAGTGCATATTTTTAGCATTGATTGGTGTATTAGTGTCACTGGTCCACAAAAAAGTGCCAAAAGTGTCACTTTAATCAATCCAGCTTGATGAAGGGGCGCGACTGACACGTCACTGCAGCCCGTACGCCCAGGAAACGCGTCACTTACCAGTGACGTCATCTCTTCTCGCCTGCTATCCACCTGCGCTCCGAGCCTTGTTCTGGTTCCTGTTGTCACCGCGGCCGGCATAACATCGCAGCGGTGCCTCTCCACACGCAGGCAGGGCGTCCAGCTAGCAGACAGGAGCCTTATGACTGACCCGATGATACTTCCTATGATGGATATTTCACATTCACATGCCCTTTGATGACTTCTCAAATGTGAGTGTGATTGATACAAGTTTTTATGAATAAATTGTTTTAAGTCTACACCTAGAGGCGCCTCTCGTTCTTTTGCTTCTCCTCAGGATTTTGGAACCTAGTTTCAGTTCCCGGTGAAGGCAGCCCTACATGTGGACTCATTGTCCTGGTTTTTGGACCTTTGGACTTCTTTTCCTGTATACACATGACTTTGATATAAATATATATATCCACCATTGTGGCTCTTTTTATGTACCTGCCTTTGTATGTTTTTATATTCCCAAAGTTTTTAATGCTTTTTGTTAGGGATACATTTGGTTTCTCTCTTCATTCATATATACCAGTTTGTGGGTTAGGGTTTTTCTACTGCCTTTTTCCAGTTCATTGCACCTACACTTGCATACTGCAAACAATATACAGGCAGTCCCCGAGTTACGAACATCCGACTTGCGAATGACTCTGCCGTTCTGCGTATGCGCGGACACTTTGCAACTGCGAAAACGACGTCTGCGCTTGCGCGGCTACTTGACAGAACATCGCAAAACAACGCCTCTGACGTTCTGCGCATGCGCTTCTGACTTACAAACATATTCGTCTTAAGAACAAACCGGCAGTCCCTAACTCGTTCGTAACTCGAGGACTGCCTGTATGCTTATTTTTTTACCAAAAAATATGTAGCAGAATACTTACTGGCCTAAATTGATGAAGAAATTTGATTTTTTTTTACAGTTTTTTATTGGATATGTTTTATAGCAAAAAGTAAAAAATATAGTTCTTTTTTCAAAATTGTCGGTCTTTTTTTTGTTTATAGCGCAGAAAATAAAAAACGCAGAGGCGATCAAATACCACCAAAAGAAAAAAAAAGCTCTATTTTTGGGGAAAAAGGGACATCAGTTTTATTTGGGTACAGCATCACACGACCGCGCAATGGTCAGTTAAAGTAATGCAGTGCCATATCGCAAAAAAATGGCCTGGTCAGGAAGGGGGGTAAATCTTCAAAAGGGCAAGTGGTTAAAGGATAGAATGGAAAAGAATAGAACCTATGTCTGTATAAACAGCATGCTCACAGTATTGTTTGCCCACTGAGCCAACTGCAGAACAAAACCCTAAGAAGGCAATACCCACACTTCACTGACCTTGAGAAACCAACCACATCCCACTGACCTCTGGCCATCACACCATGATGGCCGATGTCATTCCCATACCTCTGCCACATTTAACTTGAATTATCTGCCGCTACCTTTTAGTTAAAGCTGAAATCGAGGGCTAAATAAAGTTTGTCTATAAAAAAATTCCCACCTAAATCCTGGTCTCTTTTGTGTTTATCTTGTGGATCTGGGCAGTAATTGTCAGGGCTGGGCTCAGCCCTTCCTTCTCTGAGCTGGCCACTCAGCTGTCAGCTAATTTCCAGCTCTCTCCACAGTGACTCCCCTGTTGATGATATCCTGCTCGTCAGTCCTGCCTACTTAAGCCGTCCAGACCAGAGGAGCTCTGCCTTCGCCTTGGTCAACATCACAGAGACGATCGCTTGTGTTCCTGTTTAAAGACTTGCTTTGCTGACATCCCTTCTGGCTCCAGATCCTGCTTGCTGTTTCACTACGTTGATCCCTGACTTCTGGCTTAGCTGACTATCTGTTCCGGTTGCTGAACTTTGGCTATGTTTTAACTACGTTTGTTCCTTTTACTGTTATTATTAAACAAGTGTGATTTAACTGTACTTCTGTCTTGGCCTGATTTCATGGTTTCTGACAGTAATCCACTGTGAAACTTTGCATTGGTGCACCGTTCTGTAATAAAGACCGCTCACTACTGCTCTCTCTCCTTGTGCAAGATGACTGATCTTGTCTCTGCCCCCTGCAGGCAGCCTGTAGTGGGTGGGGCATGTTGGGTCCCTCCCCCAGCCCTGCTGTCTGCACAGGCCAAGTATAGCATAGTGATGATGTCACTTCCGCTTTTTCAAGGTAATATCTGGGTTTGCAAAGGCATTTGGTGCACACAGAGAGGATTTATTTCCTTTATGGCTGTTGAAGAGTATATTCAAATTAAAGTTGTTTTGTCTCCAGAGGTCAGCTTTAAATCTTGATTTTCTTTGTGTATCTCTTCCAGATCTGTGCAGTAATCCAGTGTGAGACTTTCTGTAATAAAGACCGCTCACTGCTGCCCTCTCTCCTTGTGCAGGGTGACTGGTCTTGTGCCCTCCCCCTCCTGTAGTTTTCTGCAGGCAGCCTGTAGTAGGTGGGGCCTGTTGGGTCCCTCCCACAGCTCTGCTCTTTGCACAGGCTCCGCCCAGCACAGTGATGATGCCGCTGCTACTTTTACAAGCTAATATCTGGGTTTGTAAAGGTTCTTTGCACACATAAAGTGGATTTTTATCTGTTGTGTTTACTATAATACATATACATTAACTACTTCCCACCCGTAGGATGTAAAATGATGTCCTTAGGTTGAAGTGGTGATATCTTGATGATGCCTGCAACTACTGGGCTCTCCCATGCAATTTGGAAGCCGGAGATCTGATCCAGGGGTGGTGTCGGATTACCATAGAGCTGGCCGGGGACCGGATGGCCCCTGACCATCTCTATGGCCCTGGGAGGTTGGAAGCAACGTCATGATGTCACTTTCGGCTCTGCCATTTTTTCCCCCTGGAAAGCAGAGATCAATGTTTTATTTTATTTTTTTAACTCTTGCTTTCCATGGTAGAGGAGATATCTGGGGTCTTATTGACCTCAGATTTCTCTGTAAAGAGGACCTGTCATGCCTTATTCCTATTACAAGGGATGTTTACATCTATTTTTAATCCTATTACAAGGGAATAAAAGTGATAAAAAAATAAAATAAAGGGACAGTGTAAAAAATAAATAAATAAATAAATGTTTAACCGCTTCAGCCCCGGAAGGTTTTACCCCCTTCTTGACCAGAGCACTTTTTTTCGATACGGCACTGCGTTGCTTTAACTGACAATTGTGCGGACGTGCGACGCTGCACCCAAACAAAATTGACGTCCTTTTTTTTCTACAAACATAGCTTTCTTTTGGTGGTATTTGACCACCTCTGCGGTATTTATTTTTTGCGCTATAAACAAAAAAAGAGCGACGATTTTGAAAAAAAAAAACAATATTTTTTACTATAATAAATATCCCCCAAAAATATATATAAAAAAACAAATTTTTTCCTCAGTTTAGGCCGATATGTATTCTTCTACATATCTTTAGTAAAAAAAAAAACGCAATAAGCGAATATTGATTGTTTTGCGTAAAAGTTATAGCGTCTACAAAATAGGGGATAGATTTATGGCATTTTATTTATTATTATTATGCGATTTTTATCATGACTGCGACATTTTGGCGGACATATCGGACACTTTTGACACTATTTTGGAACCATTGTCATTTATACAGAGATCAGTGCTATAAAAAAGCACTGATTACTGTGCAAATGACACTGGCAGGTAAGGCGTTAACCACTAGGGGGTGATCAAGGGGTTAGGTGTGTCCTAGGGAGTGATTCTAACTGTGGGGGGGATGGGCTACAACCCACATGACAGCGATCACTGCTCCCGATGACAGGAAGCAGTGATCTCTGTCATGTCACAAGGCAGAACAGGGAAATGCCTTGTTTACATAGGCACTTCCCCTTTCTGCGGCTCCGTGACATGATCGCCGGAAGACGGTCATGCTGTACACGGCAGGCGTGCGTGCCCACTAGCCCCGCCAATTAAAGGGGGCGTACAGGTACGCCCATTTGCCCACCGCTGCCATTGTGCCGACATATATCGGCGTAATGAATAACAAAAGGATGGGGAATATGGCGCTACTTACTAACAGAGATATGACACCAATATCAAAACTAACATAAATAACCTTGGTGGGAGAGCTGGGGGGAGCATAAATGCTGCACTGGAACTATGTGTACACCACTTATACACAATACATGTAACCCTCACCTCAAATAAAGTGACTGTGCTATATATGTAAAAGATGGTATGTAACCTACAGGTGGGTAGTGAAATCACATCAAGCATACAAACATGATATATATGTATCCAAAAATACTGCACAAGTTGCCCACCCCTTAGTCACAAGCCGCAGGTATATACCAAATATATTTGAGTGTATCAGGTGCGTGTCATTAACTACAAACATTAACCAAAAAGACACGTATGTGTCCAATAAACTATACGTGATATCCTGAAACTTCCCTATTAATAAACACTTCAGCTGTCAGGATGTGAAAGTACGTGAATTAATAAACAATAAAATACAGATAAGTGTCATATGTATACGTGAGAAATAACCACAATCAAGAGTGTATAAATATGTTAAGATAAAAGTTCATATATGTATAAAAAAGATGACAGTCCGTATGGTGTACGTCTGATGCTCCTCGGATATAACACATAAAAATATATATATAAAAATATATATGTTAGGTGACTTGAGTGCTCGCAGTGTCCACAGGTGACTTCTGTGCTCCCCCTCGTGGGTCCCCACTCACCAAATCCAGTCACCCCACTGGGGCAATGCGCATGTGGATACGCTCAATGCATCCAATCCTCCACCAAGGCTGTCAGTATGGTTCAAAAAAGAGAGCTTTATCTTCAATTGGATGCCAGCGTAATCCTTTACCGAATTCCAATTTCCAAGTCCCAGGTCGTTTTCACATAGAACACTGTGAACACTGTTCGTGTGATTTGTACTGTGCTTCTCAGCAACATGTCAGCTATGTGAAAACGACCTGGGACTTGGAATTCGGTAAAAGATTACGCTGGCATCCAATTGAAGATAAAGCTCTCTTTTTTGAACCATACTGACAGCCTTGGTGGAGGATTGGATGCATTGAGCGTATCCACATGCGCATTGCCCCAGTGGGGTGACTGGATTTGGTGAGTGGGGACCCACGAGGGGGAGCACAGAAGTCACCTGTGGACACTGCGAGCACTCAAGTCACCTAACATATATATTTTTATATATATATTTTTATGTGTTATATCCGAGGAGCATCAGACGTACACCATACGGACTGTCATCTTTTTTATACATATATGAACTTTTATCTTAACATATTTATACACTCTTGATTGTGGTTATTTCTCACGTATACATATGACACTTATCTGTATTTTATTGTTTATTAATTCACGTACTTTCACATCCTGACAGCTGAAGTGTTTATTAATAGGGAAGTTTCAGGATATCACGTATAGTTTATTGGACACATACGTGTCTTTTTGGTTAATGTTTGTAGTTAATGACACGTACCTGATACACTCAAATATATTTGGTATATACCTGCGGCTTGTGACTAAGGGTTGGGCAACTTGTGCAGTATTTTTGGATACATATATATCATGTTTGTATGCTTGATGTGATTTCACTACCCACCTGTAGGTTACATACCATCTTTTACATATATAGCACAGTCACTTTATTTGAGGTGAGGGTTACATGTATTGTGTATAAGTGGTGTACACATAGTTCCAGTGCAGCATTTATGCTCCCCCCAGCTCTCCCACCAAGGTTATTTATGTTAGTTTTGATATTGGTGTCATATCTCTGCTAGTAGGTAGCGCCATATTCCCCATCCTTTTGTTATTCATCATTTAAAGTTCCCCTAGGGGAGTCTCATTAGGGGAGGCAGCACACCTACGTATACTCATCCTAAGCGCGGTCTTACACTATTGTTTGGTATATCGGATGTGCAGTGGTTGGCAAGTGGTTAAAGCTCCCCGTCCCCTTGTGCTCTCATGCAGAAGCGAACGCATACGTAAGTTTCACCCACATATGTAAACGACGTTTGCACCACACATGTGAGCTATCGCCACAAACATTAGAGCGCAATAATTCTAGCACTAGACCTCCTCTAACTCTAAAATGGTAACCTGGCCTGATTTTAAACCACTTGCTTACTGGGCACTTAAACCCCCCTCCTGCCCAGACCAATTTTCAACTTTCAGCGCTGACGCACTTTGAATGACAATTACTCAGTCATACAACACTGTACCCAAATGAAATTTTTATCATTTTTTCCCCACAAATAGAGCTTTCTTTTGGTGGTATTTAATCACAGCTGGGAATTTTATTTTTTTGCTAAACAAACAAAAAAAAGATGGAAAATTTTGAAAAAAAAAAATCATGTTTCATAGTTTGTTATAAAATTTTGCAAACAGGTAATTTTTCTCCTTCATTCATATGCACTGATGAGGCGGCACTGGTGGGCACTGATAGGCTGCACTGATGGGCACGGATAGGCACAGTTAAGGCGGTACTGATAGGCACAGTTAAGGCGGCACTGATGGGGACAGATAAGGCGGCACTGATGGCCACTGATGGGTGGCACAGATGGGTGGCACGGATGGGTGGCACGGATGGGCACTGATAGGTACCACTGATAGGTGGCACTGATGGGCGGCACTGATGGGCAGCACTGATGGGCACTGATGGGCGGCACTGATGGGCACTTATGAGCACTGGTAGGTGACACTGATGGGCACTGATAGGTGGCACTGATGTGCAGCACTGTTGTTGAGGCACTGATAGGTGGTACTGTGGGCACTGATGGGTGGCACTGTGGGCACTGATGGGTGGCGCTGGTGGGCACTGGTAGGCGGCACTGCTGCCTATTGCTAGGTGGCACTGCCAGGGGGCACAGGTGGGCACTGAGGCTATGCAGCAGCTCGCCGTGATCGGGACTGATGTCCCTCTCACTGCCGCCGGTGCTCGGCTTTTTTTTCCTCCTCTGGCTGTCAGCGCGAGGAGAAAAAATAGCCGATTACCGGCTCTATTGACATCACATGATCAGCTGTCATTGGCTGACAGCTGATCACGTGTTAAGGGGTCGGGATCGACCCCTTACTCCGATCTGTGGTCAGGCGAGTCTCATAGACTCGCTGATTACAGACCACGCCACGCGTGCCCTGCAGGGGGCGCGCAGGCCGCTCGTGCACTGGACGACGTTAATGGACGTGGTCCCGGCAAAGCAGGTCCGCGCTGTAGCCGTCATTTAGCTATAGCACGGATCTCAAGTGGTTAAAGCGTAGCCTATGGAGATTTTTAAGTACCAAAGTTTGGCGCCATTGCACGATTGTGCGCAAGTTTAAAGTGTAACATGTTAGGTATTTATCTATATATATATTACCTGGTATAACATCATCTTTTTTTAGTTTACCAAAAAATTGAGTTATATATTGTGTTTTTTTTTTTTTTTTTGCATTAAAATTTATTAAAGTGTATTTTTTTCTAAAGAAAATTGCGTTTGAAAAATTGCTGCACAAATACCACGTGACATAACAAATTTCAGCGACCGCCATTTTATTCTCTAGGGTCTCTGCTAAAGAATATATGTATAATGTTTGGGGGTTCTGAGTAATTTTATAGCAAAGAAATTATGATTTTTACATGTAGGAGAGAAATGTCAGAATTGGCCTGAGTGGAAAGTAGTTAAATGGAAGTTTTTGTGCCCAGGAATGATCTTTGAATATTAGCGGACTAAACTTTCCAACAAGTCGCATTGCAGGTGTAAGCCGCGATGGGCGTTTGAAGGAATTATTCTGACCAAAGAGGGCCACGAGAGATAAACTCGATGTGCGACAAAAATTTATAGCTAATTCTTTTTAATTTTTTCTCTCTTTGTTTGCAAGTTTGGCGTTCTTTCACAGCAAGCCGTTTTGCGCACAATGGAAGAGAAAGTGAATCATTTTGGAAACAATATGCTGGGGACGTGGTCCCATTGTTTCAGTAACACATTCTTTTCCAGCTCAAATAGATAGATGCAGGAATGGTGATACTTGTCAGAGATCCAATTATTTTCCCATTTACGTCTGCTTTTGAAGCTTATCGGAGCAAGGTATTGTGGGCAGCAGCTCTGCCATTACAACCAGCACTCAGAATCCTGCCTGCACTGATTCTTATTGTAATGCAATTAATCTTCCGCTTTGCCCTAATGGATGAACAAGCATATTTACTGCAGCATAAAATCCTAATTATTTTTTGAGCAGATGCATAAAGGGAATTGAAATTAATGGCAAGTGACAATTGTGATAAATGCAAAATATATTTTAAAAATGTCAGATCCTCTGTGCGTCGTGGGGAAGTCACACAGGACGGCCGCTCGGTACGAGACGCGGGTTCCAACCTTCTGCGCAGCGAGAGTTAAAAAAAGCAACAGGTGAGTGGTCAGGCAGAGATGCTGGATAAAGCCTAAAGTAAAGGAATGAACCTTTACCATGTGATGATAATTTCACTCAATGACACAGCAATGTCATCATGGCAGGAATGATGATGTCATTCAAATATTTGCTACCTGTGTTCTGCTTACAATCACTGGGAGGTAGTGGAAACCCAGAAAGTTAGCGAGACATGTGGATTTCTGGCTTATGAGTTATGACTGTTAGGGCTCACTCACCTGTGGGGCAGTAAAGTGGTTGAGTTGTGGTTTTGCTGCCTCCCTTCACATCTCCCCCCACAGCTCTGCCCCTCTGAACTTTGCAGCCCCCCATGGATCTGCCCCCCTGCAAATCGCAGCCCCCCATGGATCTGCCAATCCCCCTCCCTCTCCTCACATCACAGCTCCCCGCATCTCTGCCCCCCCCATGTATACTGCAGCCCTTGGAGCTCTCCCCCCCATTCACATTATAGCCCCCTGCAGCTCTGCCCCCTGTTCACTTTGTAGCCCCCGCAGCTCTGCCTCCTTCACATAACATCCCCCTCCGTGGCTCTACCTTCCTTAAGATCAACTGCAGCTCTGACCCCCCCCCTTCAAATTACAGCCCCCCCTGCAGCTTTCCCCCCTTTTCACATTGCAGCCCCTGCAGCTCTGCCCCCCATTCACATTATAGCCCCCCTGCATCTCTGCCCCCTATTCACATTGCAGCCCCCCACAGCTCTGCCCCCCCATTCACATTACAGTTCCCCCGCATCTCTGCCCCCTATTCACATCACAGCCCCCCACAGCTCTGCCCCCCCATTCACATTACAGTCCCCCTTCATCTCTGCCCCTATTCACATTGCAGCCCCCCACAGCTCTGCCCCCTTTACATCACAGCCCCCCACAGCTCTGCCCCCCCATTCACATTACAGTCCCCCTGCATCTCTGCCCCTATTCACATTGCAGCCCCCCACAGCTCTGCCCCGTTCACATTACAGCCCCCCCTGCATCTCTGCCCCCTATTCACATTGCAGCCCCCCACAGCTCTGCCCCTCATTCACATTACAGCCCCCCTGCATCTCTGCCCCTATTCACATTGCAGCCCCCCACAGCTCTGCCCCCCATTCACATTACAGCCCCCCTGCATCTCTGCCCTCTATTCAAATTGCAGCCCCCCACAGCTATGTCCCCTTTACATCACAGCCCCCCACAGCTCTGCCACCTTCACATCACAGCCCCGCCATGGCTCTGCCTTCTTTAACATCAACTGCAGCTCTGCCCCCCATTCACATTACAGCCCCCCTGCATCTCTGCACCATATTCACATTGCAGCCCCCCACAACTCTCCCCCCATTCACATTACAGCCCCCCTGTATCTCTGCACCCTATTCACATTGCAGCCCCCCACAACTCTGCCCCCATTCACATTACAGCCCCCCTGCGTCTCTGCCCCCTATTCACATTGCAGCCCCCCACAGCTCTGCCCCCCCATTCACATTACAGTCCCCTTGCATCTCTGCCCCCTATTCACATCGCAGCCCCCCACAGCTCTGCCCCCCCATTCACATTACAGTCCCCCTGCATCTCTGCCCCTATTCACATTGCAGCCCCCCACAGCTCTGCCCCATTTACATCACAGCCCCCCACAGCTCTGCCCTTTATTCACATTACAGCCCCCTGTATTGCCACCTCCTATTCACATTGCAGCCCCCACAGCTCTGCCCCCCGTTCACATTACAGCCCCCCTGCATCTCTGCCCCCTATTCACATTGCAGCCCCCCACAGCTCTGCCCCTCATTCACATTACAGCCCCCCTGCATCTCTGCCCCTATTCACATTGCAGCCCCCCACAGCTCTGCCCCCCATTCACATTACAGCCCCCCTGCATCTCTGCCCTCTATTCAAATTGCAGACCCCCACAGCTATGTCCCCTTTACATCACAGCCCCCCACAACTCTGTCACCTTCACATCACAGCCCCCCCATGGCTCTGCCTTCCTTAACATCAACTGCAGTTCTGCCCCCATTCACATTACAGCCCCCCTGCAACTCTGCACCCTATTCACATTGCAGCCCCCCACAACTCTCCCCCCATTCACATTACAGCCCCCCTGTATCTCTGCACCCTATTCACATTGCAGCCCCCCACAACTCTGCCCCCCATTCACATTACTGCCCCCCTGCATCTCTGCCCCCTATTCACATTGCAGCCCCCCACAGCTCTGCTCCCATTCACATTACAGCCCCCCTGTATCTCTGCCTCCTATTCACATTGCAGCCCCTCACAGCTCTGCCCCCCATTCACATTATAGCCTCCCCCTGCATCTCTGCCCCCTATTCACATTGCAGCCCCCCAAAGCTCTGCCCCCCATTCACATTACATCCCCCCCTGTATTTCCGCCTCCTATTCACAATGCAGCCCCCCACAGCTCTGCCCCCCGTTCACATTACAGCCCTTCCTGCATCTCTGCTCCCTATTCACATTGCAGCCCCCTACAGCTCTGGGAAATCCCTTCTCACAGAGCTGTCACCAGAACAGGTATCCTTAAGAGAGGTCCCCTTACTTTCATTTTTGACGTCAACCATAAAATTTCAGATTTCTCAATCACTTTCAGCCACATTGATAACAATCACAAGGGCAAAAAGAGAGGTTGAATCACCCCAGCTGGCAACAATAAAAACCTAATATGGGAGAAGTAGCAAAGGTTCCACACAATAAAGGTTATATGGTCATAGGGTCCAGAATAGTTTTCTGTTGAATAATTACTGGCATAAGAGTGCCAACGCGTGTCAGAGTTCAAATGCTGCCCCTCCATCAGGGCTTATACTGTATATATAAATATACTGTGTTGCGCTAAACAGAAACAAAGAACAAAATAAATAGAAAGCAAAAAGGTGTGATTCTCTCAGTGAGTCCAAATGTCAGTTTCTTGACAATAACAAAAAGTCTCAAAGCCAGTGAAGCAGGTGAAATTTCAACTTCCAAGATCCCAAAGACCACCTTTGTGACTACACCGCCACCACATATAGATGTGCTTTTACCAGAGAGCATAGACCTCCCATTACAGGAGGTCAAAGAAAGCTCATGTAAATCATGGATCTCGTTTTCTGTTGGTATCCAGCCAGAAGGAAACGATGGGAGTCAATACAACAGCCCACACTCGTGCCGACAGCCTTCTTGTCTCAGACCATCAGAGTCGATATCATGTATCAATAAGACAGGAACGCCAGTAGCATAAACCTTTTACAGTTATGCTTTAATAATCCACTTACACATTTGAAGATAAAAACAGCTTGAGTGACATTAATGCAAAGAAACACAATCCTTAAATCCAGATAGACGCGATGACATAGATACGAACCGCAGCCCGACCAGTTTCGTCACAAAGAGGATTCTTTCAGGGGTTAGGTATCATATCCTCTCATCGCTATAAATAACAAAAGCGCCTGTTCAAGCTTCTGTATATAGTGTGACCTCAGGTATGACTAGCCTTGAATTTTGCTACATTGTTTATGTAAAATGGATAAATAACACCAAATGTACAGGATAAACTCCTCAGTGCACAGATCCCTTCTTTGGGGGGGGGGGGGGGGGGGAGTTAAGATACATGTGAGCAGCTTCACCAAAGTGATTCAGCTTAATAATTGGGATGGGGTCTCCAAACTTTCTAAATAAAGGGCCAGTTTACTGTCCTTCAGATTTTAGGAGGGCTGGACTGTGCCCAGTGGGAAAAAACAATGCCCAATCTTTGTTATAATGCCGCATACACACAAACGGTTTTCTCGTCGGAAAAAGATATGACGGCTTTTACGACGGGATTCCGCTCAAGTTTGCCTTGCATATACACGGTCACGCAAAAGTTCGCTGAAATTACGACCGTCAAGAACGCAGTGAAGTACAACATTACGACGAGCCGAGAAAATGACGTTCAATGCTTCCGAGCATGCGTAGAATTGTTTCCGAGCATGCGTAGGGATTTTGCGCGTCGGAATTGCCACAGACGATCGCATTTTCGGATAGGAGCTTTTCCCGACCGAAAAATTGAGAGCATGCTCTCAATCTTTTGCTGGCTGGAATTCCGCCAGCAAAAGACCGATGGAGCATACACACGGTCGTATTTTCCAACGAAAAAATCTCATCTGTCTTTTGCGGGCCGAATTTCCGAGCGTGTGTACGCGGCATTAGGGGAAGAAATTGTTGGCGTCAGTAGGAGGAATAATTCCCCATCATTGGTTTCAGTGGAAGGAATAATGCCCCATCATTGGTGTCAGTGTGAGGAATTATCCCCCATTGTTGGTGTCAGTGGCAGAATTTATGCCCCATTGTAGGTGTCAGTGTCAGGAATAATGCCTCAAGGGTAGTATAAAAGCAAGCAAAAAAGAAAATGTTTGTCCTTTAAAAGAGAAGTATGGGTTTGGACTTTATTCTAGATTTATACTTACCTAGGTGGATGCAGCATGGGTCCGATGTTACATCTGTCGCCCAGTGCCTCTGCACTGAGAAACGAGCAATTGAACACCGCCAATCGCTCGATTTTCAGAGCTCTGTGAGCAGAGAGCAGCAGACTGCCAGTCACAGCTCTCTGCTCTTCCCACTCCTTGCTCAGTGGAGCCCTGGGCTGTGGAGGGGCGGAACTGGCGTCTCATGCCGCGTACACACGAGCGGACTTTACGGCAGACTTTGTCCTGCGGACTTTTCGACGGACTTTATGACGGACTTTCCGAATGAACGGACTTGCCTACACACGATCAACCAAAGTCCGACGGATTCGTACGTGATGACGTACGACCGGACTAAAACAAGGAAGTTCATAGCCATTAGCCAAAAGCTGCCCTAGCGTCGGTTTTTGTCCGTCGGACTAGCATACAGACGAGCGGACTTTTTGACCGGACTCGAGTCAGTCGAAGAGATTTGAAACATGTTTCATTTCTAGGTCCGTCGAACTTTTGGGGAAAAAAGTCCGCTGGAGCCCACACACGATCGAATTGTCCGACGGACTCCGGTCCGCAGGACCAAGTATGCCGTAAAGTCCGGTCGTGTGTACGCGGCATCAGGCTCTCAGCGGCTTGCTGAGAGGCTGAGCCGGGTGTCAGTCCAGGGATCTGGGTGGATCCAAACTCTGTGGTCGGCATGACGCGGTGCCTGGACTGACATTAGTGAAGTCAGTCCGCTCAACGGGTCTCAGGAATGCAAAACGCATTGCACTCCTGTGATACATAGGAGATGTACAGCCAAATGAGCTTTGGCTATTCTTCTCCTTTAAGTATTTTAACCCTAGTTTAATGCTCAACCCTACAAAAATAAATACAATAAAAAGCCTTAACCCAAATCAAAGCCTCTAAAAAATGACCCATTAAAATCGAACCTAACCCTAGCTATAACCCTTAGAGCTACCCTAATACCTAGCTTAAAGTGGAGTTCCACACAAAAATGGAACTTCCGCTTTTCAGAACCCTCCCCCCCTCCGGTGTCACATTTGGCACCTTTCAGGGGGGAGGGGGGTGCAGATACCTGTCTAAGACAGGTATTTGCACCCACTTCCAGCATAGACTCCCATAGGAGTCTACGCCTCTTCCTGTCCCTTCGCGCTGTCTCCTGGGAAACACACAGCTCCCAAGAGAGAGCGGGGACCATCCAGATCGCGCATGCGCAGTAGGGAACCGGGAAGTGAAGCCGCAATGCTTCACTTCCTGATTCCCTCACCTAGGATGGCGGCGGCAGCTGCCGAGAACCGAGCGGGTTCTCGGAGTCCCCTGCCGACATCGCTGGACCCTGGGACAGGTAAGTAGCCATGTATTAAAAGTCAGCAGCTGCAGTATTTGTAGCTGCTAGCTTTTAATATTTTTTTTTTGGTTGATGTGGGTGGACTCCCTCTTTAACATGGAAAATTAGATCATAACACAATTTAACAGTTAACCCCACCCTATCACCTAACACTACCCTCTTCCCCACTTCATTGGGAATCACCTGTGCCAAAATAGTGGAAACATCCTAATCTTGATGTCTTCTTAAAACCTCCCTAATAATTCATAATTGAGACTTACCTATGACAAATAGTGGAAAAATCTGAATGACTTTCTAAAATTGTCAGGCCACCGAAAAGTGGAATCTAGTGAGTTAAGTCAACCCCTGGTTTCTTACATGCCATTGCCCTGGATACTCCAGTAGTGAGATCTCCCTTCCATGATCCATGATACATGTTCTCCCTCACCTTTGTGTGTTTCAGCTCCTCCTGTTACATTTTTTTTTCATAGTGACTAGTCTAATGAAAGTGATCCTATTACTCCTGTCCTCGAGTCCTTGTCCTTGATGCTCCCGCATCATTGGATTTGCTTGACAGCAGCGGGAGCCAATGGTTGCGCTGCTATCAATCAATCTATCCAATCAGGACCTGAGACACCAGCTGGAGCTGGTGTGCTTGTCCCCGTCGCTGTAAAGACTGGGTTCAGGTAAGTAAAAGGGGGGCTCTGGGGGGCTGCTGCATCACAGGAGGTTTATCATAGAATAGAATGCATGAAGGTGAACAACCTTGATGGTTTACGACCCCTTTAAGGTTCTGCATGGCTTGGCACTCCATTATCAATATGAACTTTAATCGCCCTACTGCCACTCTTGTAACGTCATTCCTCGAATTCTTTTCTAATGGTGTTCTCTGTGTCCTTCAAACCCACCTACACTTTATGATGGTCAAGCTTGTTATGCCCTAAAAGTCTAGAACATCATTCCTTAAACTCTTTCACATGAAAACTGAAAACCTTCTTCTTCCGACAAACCATTACCTAACTGTTCTTTTTTGTTCTTTTCTTGTGTTTTCATTTGTTTTTGTTTCTTTTGTAAAGCACTATGAGAATGTACCTTTAAAGGTGCTATATACAATAAAGTATATTATTATTATTGTAATTTTTGTATTATTATGTAAAACTAATGTAGCACCCTTTCTAAGCTTATCTCCATTGCAGGGAGAGGGCTAGCATTACCCAAGGGTGGATCCATGGCTACATTGGAGATAGTCATGACAATGATGGGCAGCGGTCACTTTAGTCTTTTCTTCAAGTTTTGGATTAGAGCATATGTCTCCTCCAGTCCCAGGACTCCAGACTTTCTCTTCCATCTAAGGGGGTTCTGGGATCTTCTGAGGGTAGAAACCAATCCCCCTCCAGCAGTAATTCCATTCTCTTGCTCTACCACTTTGGGTGCTGTATCCTTCATGACCAGACAGGGAATCTTGAGGACTCTGAGCTAGGCCTCAACCATACTTCAGCTTACTCAGCACAAACCATTACACACACTTCCCTCCCCAAGCCTCAGCCGGGGTAAAGAGAGCTCTCCAGGCCACTCCACAATTTATATCCCCATACATATCCTCTTACATTTATATCCTCCCCCCACATGCACCACTGGCCATGGACCTCCTAGTGGTTGCCAGATGGGTTATAAATGATCATTAATCCAAGATTGTTACTGCCCCCATAACTATTGCCCTTAGTGCCAGTGACACCCCAGCAGGGAACAGCAGAAACCCTCAACCTAGAAAAGAAACCAAGGGAAAGACTATGAGGACAATAGGGTGGCTACACTAATAAAAAGCAAGCAGGGTTGGTGGGAGCCCGCTAAGATGGACACAGCTTCTTATTCAGGTTCAGGTTAAGATTTGGAAATTCAACCAAAGATATAGAAGAAACTGAAATAAAATTTTTGGATGGGCTGGCCGTTTAATTACCTAACATCTGCCATTGGTTTTGGGTGGACTGACCCTTTAATCACCCATGAAAATATTTCTGTTAGTAGAATAAGGAGGTTGGATGCCTACCAAACATTGATGTGTTTTTCTTAGCTGTATTGCAAAGCCTCTGACAATACGCACATTTGATTACTCTGGTATAAATAAAACTGAGACTGCCAAATCCCCATCGCAGCGCTGACACTAATAATCTTTTGATCTGTCTGAACTGTATATTGTCTGTTGCCGCAGAGCTCGCACTTGTTGTGAATAAACACACCGTACCAGCGAATTTCAACAATTTGAAGTTACATTTATTGGACAGATCAGTGGATAAAACTGTTTTGGCAGTTTCATATTGAGTGTGATTGAGTGTGCCGGCTCGTGTTATTGATTTTATGAAAAGCTTCCCTTGTTTTGCAAGAGTAAAGCTTAGCGTCGTCCCCCCACCAAGACGCAGAGAAGGGTGAGGAGCAGACGGCTGTTCCCGGCTTAATACGTTGTCAGAGAGATCTCACCTTCCCAGCTCCGAATGGGCACACGCAACTCTGGGCAAAACTGACAGCCTTGGTGTAATTATCTTTCTAGCTGAATAAATCTCTCCTTTTAATTTGATTGTTTGATCTCTCTTTGAAGAGCCTGGGGCCTCTCGGTCTGTCAAGCAAAAAAAGAATACAATAAAAAATTAAAAAAATAAAAGACAAAAGCTTGTTATGCTTTTTTTTTTTAGCTACCATGAGACAACTTTTTTGATTCATGCCAAGAATACGATGATTACAAAAAACATGTACTACTATTAACACCATTAAAGTTGATTAAAAGTCGCTGGGTTCACACTGTTGCATCGTGGTACCATAGGTGTTAGCACACACATTACTGCAACCAGTGCACACTGGTGCATACCTCTCAACATTTTGAGATGGGAATGAGGGACACCTACCAGCAAACATATGTAGGCATAGGACACGCCCCCTGCCACACCCCCTTAAAGGAGAATTAACCCCCCCAAAAAAAGGTTAATTAAATTCACAAGGGCTTTTTTTAACCACTACTATTCCTTTATATTGGCTTTTAAAATGCAGCAATTTAGAATTTGGAAGAAAGGTTTAGCACTGGGAAACACTTTTTGAAAGATAAAACGTGCATTTTTTATACAGATATATGAATCAGACCAAAATGAGGGACAAATGAGGGACAAATGAGGGGGAAAGAGGGACAGAGCGACATTGCTCCAAATCAGGTACAGTCCCTCGAAATCAGGGACAGTTGGGAGCTATGCTGGTGCACTACGGGGCCATTTGTTATTAATGGCACCTCAACACACCTTATTAATGTTTAGGCAGGTGCCGAAAATTTTATTTGTGTTTTTCACCTATGGGGTTACTGTCCGGCGGCTCAGTTGTTAATAGGCTATGGTGTGTCTGCCGTTTGTCCTGTAGTGCTTTCCTTAGGGGGGGATATTTAAGCAGGAAGGGTTTGGGCCAGGAGGTTGGTTGGTCCTGGGAGCTAAGAAGACCCCTACATAGGAAGATGTAGTGTTGCACGCACCTCAATAAGCCACTGCTTGTCACTTTTCCCAAGATATTGCTTCACCTTTTTTCTATCTTTTTTTCAATTCCAGGGCTGCTGATATCTTCCAGTCTTTTTTATCCACTTCTTGCCTTCATTCATGCACTCCAATAAAGGTTGCATGGCAATTCACAGAGCCTGATCGATGGGTGTCAGCACAGAGCCTGATTAATGGGTGTTAGCTCCCGCTGCTGTCAATCATGGAGATGAAGGGAGCAGGGCCGAGCTGTGGCTCCATGTGTGAATGAACACACGGAGCTGCGGCTTGGGAGTGCATCTGTTTGGGTGCCCCCAAAGCACCCTGCTTGCTGTGGGGGCACCCGGCAGGAGAGGGGGCCACGAGCGCCTGTGTGGGACCCGAGAAGAGGAGGATCCGGGCTGCTCTATGCAAAACCATTGAACAGAGCAGGTAGGTATGACATGTTTGTTATTTTAATGTAAAAAACAAGGGTTTAGTAACACTTTAAGCTGGATTGTGAAAGAGACAGGGTGATAAGTTCCTCTTCAGCTAGTTCTAGAATCACCTGTGATCTTGACCTACTATGTTTGTCTTCCCATGTGCAACTCTGCATGCCTCTGACCTATCTCTGGATACTTGTCTGCCCATTCTGACCTTGGCCTGGGTTTTAGATTCTCCATCCTGCCTTTTGATTTGGTGCATCACTGCCCTGCTGGTAACTGACTTTGGCCAGTATCTTGACACAGTCACTGCCCTCTCATCTGGTACTTCACTGCCTCACTGTTGTGCTTCATCCCTATCTACTGTTTGGGTGCTACCATGTTTCTGCCTCTGGTCCTTACCCGGTGGTCCACAGTCATCTGTGCCTCACAGCCAACAGCTTGCATGGCCTGCAACATCTTCCTTGTGCTAGTCTGTGTTCTTACATCTGTCACCACTACCAGAGGTGTTGGATAGGAGGTGCAAGAGAAGTGCCCACTTCGGCTTGATCTCCACCAGGTGACAGTCTTGGATACTCCAACATCAAGATCTCCCTGCCATAACTTCAAACTCTGATCCTGCCCACCTGGTAGTTTTGGGTGTTCTCACTCACCTTTGTGTGTTCCAACTCCTTCTGTAATGTTCTTCATGAATACAGTACATACAAATTTAGCAGGGATGGTAGGAGTCTCATAAAGTGGTCTCATAATGGGCACAGAAGGTATGAAGGCCTGGGTGGTCCCAGGAGTACAGTTGACACACACGCATGAGATGTATTGGCGTCCAATGTGCTGCCTATCCCTTTCCTCTCTGGAGGTCCAAATGTGTGGCTCCCTGTAAGCCCTTTGGACCTGGATTTCGCCTTGAGGAGGTGGGGACAACTCATGGAGGCCCTTGGATCGCTGAACTTCTTTAAAACAATTCTGGTTATAGGACATATTTTCTCAATTCCACTTTTTGAGCGAACAAAAAACCCTGAAGAAGACTATGACTTAATGGGTCGAAACGCGTTGGGGTATCAATATGCGTGGCAATTTTGTAATGTAACAATTTGTTCCTCTGTATGATTTTTGCCATGTGTGATGGAATATGTCCTTTAAGCTTGTAACCAGAGCTCATATTTTAAACCAATTCATAAATTTTAATTCTACTTTGACATAATAAAAAGATTTTACCAAATAACTAATTTTTGACCGAATAACTTTGCTGCTTAAAAAAAAAAACCCTGGGGGGAATCGTCCGATATTGTAACTTCAAATTCTGATCCTGCCTGGGAGTTTTGGGTGGTTTCACTCACCTTTGTGCGTTCCAACTCCTTCTGTAACATTCTCTATTAATACAATACATACAAATTTAGCAGGGATGGCAGGAGCCTCATCTATAAAGTCACTTAAAGAAGGAAGACATTTTTTATTTAACTCTTTAGCATTTACCAAAAATCGTATCACTTTTTGGTAGCCTAACCTTTAAATCATTTGGGCAGATAACAGCGAGCTGAATTAGTCCCCATTTCATTATATATTGTGGGATGTCAGGGAGTGATATTTCTGTACCTGAGCTTAATGCTCCAGCCAGCTACCATCACCATTACAAACGTTCACTATTTCTTTTATTTATGTTACTCATTAGTATAATGCCAACTTATTTTGCTGAGGTTTACAGAGAATACTGCACCACTCACATCAGTCACTAAACTGTTGGCTCTTATATGTGACTATGACAAGATGAAGTTGTTTCAATTATGCATTGGATTTAACTTAGAGTATACCACGGGGATTCTGTATGTCCATGACGTGCAAATAAATTACATATAAGCAGCATATATCAGCTAGGAGGGAAGAAAATGAAAGTAAAAGGAAGGAGAAAAGGGAGATAGGGAGGGCATTTTTGGAACTGGCATGCCTCTTTTTATATAATATCATAGCCACAAATTCCATTAAGCACTATAGGATGGGATTTGTTTTTATAGGGGTCCCTAATAGCAACTCAAAAATGGGTACTGGTATGGGGTTAAATACAACCTAAGAAAAGAGAAACAAACATTTCCAGCGCTCAGGGGTCCACCTCACAGGGATGGCTATACAGGTGATACATCACTTACAGGGACCAATGCTTGGTGGATGCAGCCCTCCTCGAATAGGGCTTTCCAATGTAGAACTACAAAAACAACAAAGGGAAGGATGCAAAAACCTTTTGCAGTACCGAGTAAGGTATTTTAATGAAAGGCAATACAACCAATAAAATGCATACTCATAAAGCAAGGTCCATAAAGACATTGATGAGCGAGTTTGGGGTGCAGGAACCTGACTGTGTCTTGCCTACAGTCAAGCATGCTCTGGTGCTACATGAGTACTGCTGGCACCGGGCAGCTACAGTTCATTGAGGGAACCATGAATGCCAACATGTACTGTGACATACTGAAGCAGAGCATGATCCCTTCCCTTCGGAGACTGGGCCGCAGGGCAGTATTCCAACATGATAACGACCCCAAACACACCTCCAAGACGACCACTGCCTTGCTAAAGAAGCTGAGGGTAAAAGTGATGGACTGGCCAAGTATGTCTCCAGACCTAAACCCTATTGAGCATCTGTGGGGCATCCTCAAACGCAAGGTCTCTAACATCCACCAGCTCCGTGATGTCGTCATGGAGGAGTGGAAGAGGACTCCAGTGGCAACCTGTGAAGCTCTGGTGAACTCCATGCCCAAGAGGGTTAAGGCAGTGCTGGAAAATAATGGTAGCCACAAAAATATTGACACTTTGTTCCCAATTTGGACATTTTCACTTAGGGGTGTACTCACTTTGATTGCCAGCGGTTTAGACAATAATTGTTGTGTGTTTAGTTATTTTGAGGGGACAGCAAATTTACACTGTTATACAAGCTGTACACTCACTACTTTACATTGTAGCAAAGTGTCATTTCTTCAGTGTTGTCACATGAAAAGATAGAAGAAAATATTTACAAAAATGTGAGGGGTGTACTCACTTTTGTTGCCAGCGGTTTAGACATTAATGGCTGTGTGTTTAGTTATTTTGAGGGGACAGCAAATTTACACTGTTATACAAGCTGTACACTCACTACTTTACATTGTAGCAAAGTGTCATTTCTTCAGTGTTGTCACATGAAAAGATAGAAGAAAATATTTACAAAAATGTGAGGGGTGTACTCACTTTTGTGAGATACTATATATACTGTATATGTGTGTGGGTTTTTTATTTGTTTTTTTTGTTCGGCCCCTTCTGTTTTTCGGGGGCGGATCCTAGTGTGCAAAACTGTACTGGGTGCACCCCCGAAATGCGTCAGCATGCTTGCAATGCAAGGTTGGTGAAGTATTTGTACTTAGTACCTCATGGCATCTTCCAATTCACATGCTGTTTACCTTTGTACCTTTGTAAGTATGCATTTTATTGGTTTTATTGCCTTTCATTAAATAACTGTTAAATACAACCTACCTGCCCCTCATGGGTGGGACAGATAGATAGCAGCACCCTCCTTAGTGAATAAGAAATTGAGTACTTTGGATACCTTACCAGTTTACATGCACTAGAAAATCTAAAACCCATTCATGTTCATTGATCCTAATTTGTTGCTCTCTGAGTTCCATCAAGTCTAGCCAGGAAAGTACAGCAAAGGCTCTCACCAATAACACTCTCCATATCTGTTATTGAAACACCAAATATGATATCAGTAGAAAATTCTGGCATCACCCCCGGGCTCTCTACATCCTTTAAACCTCAAAAAATGATAAAATAAAAAGTATATATTCCTTGAGAGCATTAGAGGAAAAAAAGAACTAAAGAGACGGAAAGGAATAACAAGTAACCGGAGTCAAGGAAGGAAAGAACAAAAACAGGAAGGAAGAAGAGGAGAGGAATAACATAGAACAAAGTCAAGTAAGGAAATAATAAAAACAGTAAAGACGAAGAGGGGAGAAGAGAGGAAAGGAAAATAGAGAAGAGGAATAACATTGAACAAAGTCAAGGAAGGAAATTAATGAAAACAGGAAGGAAGAAGAGGAGAAGAGAGGAAAGGAAAAGAGAGTAGAGGAATAACATTGAACAAAGTCAAGGAAAGAAAGAAAGGGGAGAAGAGGAGAGACATTGAACAAAGTCAAGGAAGGAATAACCCTGAGCCTGAGTAAAGAAAGGAAAGAAAGAAGAAAGAAGGAAAAGATGGCAAGATAGGGGAAAGGAAAGTAAAAGGAAGGAATAACATTGAAACCCAAGTAAAAAAAAAATAAAAGGAAGAAAGAAAGAGAAAGAAAAAAGGAGGAACATCATTGAACCCAATTTAAGGAAGAGAGGAAAGGAAAATAGAGGAGAGGAATAACATTGAACAAAGTAAAGGAAGGAAATAATGAAAACAAAAAGGAAGAAAAGGGGAGAAAGGAGGAAAGGAAAAAAGAGGAGAGGAATACCATTGAACAAAGTAAAGGAAGGAAATAATGAAAACAGGAAGGAAGAAGAGGAGAGGAGAAGAGAGGAAAGGAAAAAAGAGGAGAGGAATAACATTGAACAAAGTCAAGGAAGGAATAACCCTGAGCCCGAGTCAAGAAAGGAAAGAATGAAGAAAGAAGGAAAAGATGGCAAGATAGGGGAAGGGAAAGTAAAAGGAAGGAATAACATTGAACCCAAGTCAAGGAAAGAAAAAAGGAAGGAAGAAAGGGAAAGAAATGGAGGAACAGCATTGAACCCAATTTAAGGAAGAGAGGAAAGCAAAATAGAGGAGAGGAATAACATACAACAAAAGTCAAGGAAGGAAATAATGAAAACAGGAAGGAAGAAGATGGGAGAAGAGAGGAAAGGAACAGAGAGGAGAGGAATAATATTGAAAAAAGTCAAGGAAGGAAATAATGAAAACAGGAAGGAAGAAGAGGAGAGGAGAAGAGAGGAAAGGAAAAGAGAGTACAGGAATAACATTGAACAAAGTCAAGGAAGGAAAGAAAGGGGAGGAGAGGAGAGACATTGAACAAAGTCAAGGAAGGAATAACCCTGAGCCCGAGTCAAGAAAGGAAAGAAATAAGAAAGAAGGAAAAGATGGCAAGGTAGGGGAAAGGAAAGTAAAAGGAAGGAATAACATTGAACCCAAGTCAAAAATAAAAAATAAAAGGAAGGAAGAAAGGGAAAGAAATGGAGGAACAGCATTGAACCCAATTTAAGGAAGAGAGGAAAGGGAAATAGAGGAGAGGAATAACATTGAACAAAGTAAAGAAGGAAATAATGAAAACAAGAAGGAAGAAGAGGGGAGAAAGGAGGAAAGGAAAATAGAGGAGAGGAATAACATTGAATAAAGTAAAGGAAGGAAATAATGAAACCAGGAAGGAAGAAGAGGAGAGGAGAAGAGAGGAAAGGAAAAGAGAGGCGAGGAATAACTTTGAACAAAGTCAAGGAAGGATAGAAAGGGAGGAGAGGAGAGACATTGAACAAAGTCAAGGAAGGAATAACCCTGAGCCCGAATCAAGAAAGGAAAGAATGAAGAAAGAAGGAAAAGTCGGCAAGATAGGGGAAGGGAAAGTAAAAGGAAGGAATAACATTGAACCCAAGTCAAGGAAAGAAAAAAGGAAGGAAGAAAGGGAAAGAAATGGAGAAACAGCATTGAACCCAATTTAAGAAAAAAAAAAAAAAAAAGAAGGAAGAAAGGAAAAAGGGAAGGTAAAGGAATAACTCCAAGCCCGAGTCAAGAAAGGAAAGAATGAAGAGAGAAGGGAAAGACAGCAAGATAGGGGAAGGGAAAAGAAAAGAAAGGAAAAGAAAGGAATAACATTGAACCCAAGTCAAGGAAAGAAAAAAATAAAGGGAGGAAAGAATAGTACTGAACTCAAGCCAAGGAAAGGAAAAAGGAAGGAAGGAAGAAAGAAAAAGAAAAGGAGGAACAACATTGAACCCAAGTCAAGGAAAGAAGTAAGGAAGGGAGAAAGGAAAGGAAAGGAAAGGAGAAAGGGAAAAGGAAAGGAAAGGAGAAAGGAAAGGAAAAACATTGAACTCAAGCCAGTATATGTTCTCCCTAAGATAAATCCCCTGATCAGGAAGACATTGGGATGCAGCTCTGTAAAGATTCAGCGATGCAGAAATTCGTCCAGTCTGAGTGACTGCTGCAGTCTTTATAGATGAATGTCATTATCCTGCAGCCGTCATCTTCCATGACACAAAATCAATGTGTTACCATGATGTTAGTGTCCCGGAGAACACGACACATGATGTTTCCTGAAGATTGCTACCAAAATGAATTGTTTGCTTGTGTCAGTGTTTGAGATGTTCATGGGAAGAGGTTCCGGAGGACACTCATGCGTGGAAATACACACACACATTTTTCTCGGATACAAAACCTCTGCTTACTGATCTCAATAAAGAGATAGCACATTATCCACACTGCAGGTAAATACTGAACATTCTCCAAAGAACACCAAATGCAAAATGTCCATTTATTTCACAAACATTTTTTGATCATCAATTCCTTTTAAATTACCTTTAAACGGTGCCATGTTTTATTGCAGTGATCCTGTTCTGAACTGACTGTGCATCATAGCTGTGTGTGAGCCAGCACTCCAAAGCGTTCATTAAAAGGCCATCTTTATTGAAGCATCAGATAAAACAGCAAGGGGAATGTGTACACATATTGGGCATGCAAAGTCTGCTTCCTTGCTGTTTTATCTGATACTTCAGAAAAGATGGCCTTTTATGGACACTTGGGAATTCTGGCTTACATATGCTTGTTATTATGGCACTGTAATGAAAGAGTGGCCATGCACCCCGCATGGAGAGGCACTAGGTATTGCCAGTGGCAGGTAAACTGTTTTAAAATCCTACTTCACATCATAGTCTGCCAATGATCTGGCAATACTCTCATAGAATGGAGTTGTAATGTAAAACATTTTGAACTTTTCCACAAGTAATAAATCACAGCCCAATTTTGGTTTTCACAGTGCAGATTAGAGAATAAAGACTGAAATCACATTGGTTTTTAAAGTAAATGGAAGCCATGATTGAATGACTTTGAACTAAAGCACTGCGCATCATGCATGATTGCCATTTTTTGGTAAATCGATCCTTTGTCGCATCTCAATGCTGCTGATTCCCTGCAGCCACTTACATGCACTCCAGCAATAACTGCAAAACATTTCTCAGGGTGGTTTTCCTGGAGGTGACCATATATGTGTAATGTGCTTTAAAATAAACAATTCTGGTCTTCATCGGTCTTCATCAGAAGCCCATGGAAGCCATTTGTTTTAATTAATTCATTAATTAATAAATTTTTGATATCATGGGAAAGGGTTATGCCCGTACACACGATCGGACTTTCCGACAACAAAACCGCGGAATTTTGTTCGAAGGTTGTTGGCTCCAACTTGTCTTGCATACACACGGTCACACAAATGTTGGCCAACAATTACGAACGTGGTGACATACAACACGTAAGACGAGCCGAGAAAAAGGAAGTTCAATAGCCAGTGCGGCTCCTTCTGCTTGATTCCGAGCATGCGTGAACTTTTGTGCGTCGGACTTGTGTACACACGATCGGAAATTCCGACAACAAAGTTTTGTTGGCGGAAAATTTGAGAACCTGCTAGCCAACATTTGTTGGCGGAAAGTCCGCCAACAAATGTTCGATGGAGCATACACACGCTCGGACTTTCAGCCAACAAGCTCACATCCAACATTTGTTGTCGGAAAATCCGATCGTGTGTACGGGGCATAAGTCATCATGTCAAGCTTGTATTGCTGTCTGGGTCCCCATTGGGGAAGTTGTACTAGTGACCATTGCCACCAAAACAGAAAGTGAGGGAAAATCCAAAATTTTACAGTTTCTCCAGGAACAAGTAAGGGGAATTCTTTCAATGTTGACACCCATTGTTTATTTTCCACTAACTTCCTGTTGCATTTCTGTGGCAGGAAGTGAAGGGGAATTTTCCCAATGGTACACAGACAGCAAAAAAAAGTGTTTCCCTATTACGACTCTACCCATAGCTATACTTAGATACTTTACAAAGGATTTTAGCAATCGGGTTTACATTAAATGTACCTCTGCTTATTCAGGAGTACAAATGAGGCTGACTTTTTGTAGTCTAATGCCGCGTACACACAGTCGGACTTTTCGGCTACAAAAGTCCGACGGACGCCGACGGACCAAATCCGGCGGACAATCCGATCGTGTGTGGGCTTCCCCGGACTTTCAGCGGATTTTTCCAGTCGCAAATCTGACGGACTTTAGATTTGAAACTTGCTTCAAATCTTTACGTCATAACTCCGCCGGACCCAGAAATCCGCTCGTCTGTATGCTAGTCCCACAGACAAAAACCGACGCTAGGGCAGCTATTGGTTACTGGCTATCAACTTCCTTATTTTAGTCCGGTGTACGTCATCACATACGAATTCGTCGGACTTTTGTGTAATCGTATGTAGGCAAGTCAGCTTGTTACAAAGTCCGCCGCAAGTCTGCCAAAAGTCTGTCGAAAGTCTGTTGGACGGGCTGTCGGACTTTTGTAGCCGAAAAGTCAGACTGTGTGTACGCGGCATTAAATTTTCTTTCAATACGATTTTATCAAGTTTATGTTAAGTTTTCAAAAACTTAGTAGGTTGCATACAGTATATTCATATCAGCAATGGGGTTGATTTACTAAAACTGGAGAGTGCAAAACCTGGTAGAGCTCTGCATGGTATCCAATCAGCTTCTAACTTCAGCTTGTTCAATTTGTTTCACTTTGCCAAAAAACCTGGAAGCTGATTGGTTTCTATGTAGAGCTGCACCAGATTTTGCCCACTCCGGTTTTAGTAAACCAACCGCAATGTACAGTAGACATTAATAAAACAATGAGTTTCTTGCATTGTTCCTCTTCCATTCCAGAGTTGGAAAGGTATCATTTGTAGAGAGGAATGCTTTAATGAGGGGAGGTCAAACATCAAGTTGCAATGTTGCTTTCTATAGTCTGTAATTGGGTCAGGGTTTTTAAAATGTTCAGTGCGGCATGACTCATACAGGCAGCTCTCAGGTGCCTCCCCCTTGGTCTAGAATGTTGGAGAAGGTTCTGGAAACGAGAGGGCAGGGGCTAGGAGGGGCTGTTCTGCATATTTAGGGGCCATTAGCCAATCCTCAGGAAGTGGGCCTGGCAGGAGACTAAGTGAGCCCTTAAAGCGGAGTTCCATCCAAAAATGGAACTATCCCCCTGGCATGTCAGGTGACCCCCTGACATGCCACGTTTGGCATGTCATTTCATGAAGCCACAGCAGGGCGCCCACAGTGAAAATGCCGGTGCCGCAGAGAGGAGGGGGAGACGAGCGGGGCTTCGTTCCCCCCGCATCGCTGGACCCAGGGACAGGTAAGTGTCCGCTTATTGTATTGTATTGTATATATGTATTGTATTGTATATATGTATTTGTTTATGTTTTTCTTTGTGAATATGTGTATAATATGAAATGAAATGATGATAAGATCCCCACGTTGTTTATTTGTATAAACATTATCTTTCTTTTTATCATTTTGTATGAAATAAGCATTATAAAAAAAAAAAAAAAAGATTTGATATAAAAAAAAAGTGTCCGATTATTAAAAGTCAGCAGCTGCAGTATTTGTAGCTGCTGACTTTTATTTTTTTTTTTTAAGCGGAACTCCGCTTTAAATAGACATTAGCCATGCTGGGAAGCGAGTCAGGTGGAAGGTGGAGATGCAGTGCATAGGAGGCTGTCCCTTGAGGTTGACCCCCTAGTCTGGAGGGGGGTGGTGCTCTGCCTCAGGCTGGGGCTCGGTGCTGGCCTGGAGGGATCCTACCACAGAAACAGTTGGAAGGAGGCTTCCTTGAGAGGCAGCAGGAGCAAGGAAAGGAAAGAGTGAGTGCATCCGCACGGTGTAGGGACTGACAAGGGGAGAGACTGCCAGATGTAGTAGGTCTCTCTTGAAGACAGCGGTGTGCTTAGGTCTTCATCAAACCTTGCCCTGGGAGATCTCCGGTGAGTCAGTCGGGTAAACTGGTGAAGAGGGTCAGTTGGGTAGACTTGTGAAAAAAACAGCCAGGTGACATAGCATTTCCTGCAGAAGTAGAGCTGAGACCAGTGTCTACAGGGGAGTTGAAGTTACTATCGGATGCAGTTCACAACACATATGCTACTTTTCTCAAAGGGACTGAGAGTTCCTAGCCTGTAAGGGGCTGTTGATGACCTAACAGAGACTGTTAGCCACAAAAGAGTGAACCAAGCTGTACAGAAGAACAAGTCAAGTTGTGCAGGAGAATAAATAGCAGCTGTATATAGGGAGGAAGTTGTCATGGTTTTGTCACTTTTAAGTTGGGCATCCCATAATTCCTACCCCCATCCAAGTTATTATCCCCTCAATAAAACAATGAAAAACCAAGCTCAAGGACTATTTTCTATGTCTGGATGGAAGTTGAAGATGCTAAGTGACTGGCTGTGCAGCAGTGAGGAACCCTATTACTTGCAGCTCCTACAGGGGTAGTGCTACATGAGTTTGCAGCTGAAAATTCAACCGGAGCATGGCCCCAAAACATATTATCGGGGCATCCATTTTAACTGTGGGCAGCTTAAGCTGCTGCCTGTTCACTTGATGGATTTACACAGAGCCACACCTCCAGCTCTGCAGCTCTCATTGGCCCTCTTATGATTAATCCCCCCCTTCCTTCCTGGCAAGCTCTCACGTGAGTGAGAGACAGAGCTGTGCATGATGCCATAATCCTAGGCTAATGACCAGACAAGAAACAGGAAGTGGGCTGTATAAGGTATTTACTGGCAGGAAAAAAAATATGTTTTACTATCCAAAGTTAAAAGAACAACAAGGGCAGAAGATTTAATAGATGGACAGTTGAAAAAAATGACTGAAGTTCTGCATTGATAAGTGGCAATACTTTGGGTCACAGGACAGCATAGGCAAGCATTTCAAACCACCTATGGGGCTTAGCTCAAAGCAGAGAGCAGGGGATGGTATGTAAGTACTCCAGCCTCCTAGATGTTACCAATAAATCTGAGTCAGTAATATTGTTCAACATCCCAAAATAGAGGTTCAGCGATGGCATGCAATGCCAAGCTGCTGCTAACAAAGCAAACAGAATATTGGCATGCATTAAGAAGGGGATCAACTCCAGAGATAAAACGATAATTCTCCCGCTCTACAAGACTCTGGTCCGGCCGCACCTGGAGTATGCTGTCCAGTTCTGGGCACTAGTCCTCAGGAAGGATGTACTGGAAATGGAGCGAGTACAAAGAAGGGCAACAAAGCTAATAAAGGGTATGGAGGATATTAGTTATGAGGAAAGGTTGCGAGCACTGAACTTATTCTCTCTCTGGAGAAGAGACGCTTGAGAGGGGATATGATTTCAATATACAAATACTGTACTGGTGACCCCACAATAGGGATAAAACTTTTCCATGGAAGGGAGTTTAATAAGACACGCGGCCACTCATTAAAATTAGAAGAAAAGAGGTTTAACCTTAAACTACATAGAGGGTTCTTTACTGTAAGAGCGGCAAGGATGTGGAATTCCCTTCCACAGGCGGTGGTCTCAAGAAACTATTAGATAATCACCTGAATGACCGCAACATACAGGGATATACAATGTAATACTGACATATAATCACACACATAGGTTGGACTTGATGGACTTGTGTCTTTTTTCTACCTCACCTACTATGTAACTATGAGGTTGCCAGGAAGATACAAATGATGAAACTGAAACACTTCCAAAAGTGAGCAAAAAAACAATAAACACATTATTTTTCAAGTAGAAAACAAAACGGTTAAAACCATTGCCAGGATCAGCCAATCTTTTTGGGGAAAGTGAAAAACCTGTCAGAACCCTGAGATTATACAGTAGGTCAGAATGCTTAGATAATGTCCCAAAACTGAGATAAAGCCTCGTACACACGATCGGATTGTTCACCAACAAAACCGTGGAATTTTGTTCAACAATTACGAACGTACTGACGTACTACATGGTTTTTCAGCTCTTTAGCACCACCTTTGGGCTCCTTCTGCTAATTTCGTGTTAGTAGAAGTTTGGTGAGTGTTGATTTGTGCTTTCTATTTTGCGCTTTTCAGTTCGTTTCTGAACAGCCGTTCGTCAACCAGCCATGTTACGGAATCGGAGGAGATAACGTGTTATTTATTATTGGCCTTGGAGTTATTGCTTTGACATTATTTTTTTGGTTGAATAATAATGATTTGATTTGTTATATTTTCTATATTTTTGGATGCATAGAATGCACTTTTTGGTTAAGTTCTATTGGCAGATAGCATGTCTAATTATATTTGTTTTCTTTTTTTAATGCACAATAAAAATATTGTGTAGAATAATACTTGGCTTGTGTTTTACTTCAAATTACAGTTTGGGAGTCGGCAGTTACATTTTAAAAAATACAATGTAAAATTATCAAGGGACACCAACATAGTTGTATCTTTGATCTTAAAAACTACAGGATAATGGTGTTGTGGTAACTTGCACAAATAAAAAAATCAAAAAAAAAAACCTAATAATATTATTCTTGATATCACTTGAAAAAAAAAGCCTTTGAAAATTTGCTTGCAATAACTCCATCAGTATCACCAGCAAAGCAGCTTCATTATTATCCCATTAAAGAAGAAGAGAATTGTGCGCTGCATTTCAAGATTTCATAATTTGCTGCGTCACGAATGTTAATTCTCCATTACAAACGCTAGTTTACAAGACCGATCGCTTCTGACTCATCCTTGCTTCCGAGCATGCGTGTTTGTACTTTGGACTTTTGTCTGACGGACTTGTGTACACATGGTCGGAAAATCCGACAACACACATTTGTTTGCGGAGAAAAATTTGAAAATCTGCCATCCAACATTTGTCCATGGAAAATCCAACAACGATTGTCCGATGGAGCGTACACATGGTCGTATTTACCGCCAACAGCCTGACATCAAACATTTCCCGTCGAAAAGTCTGATCGCGTGTACATGGCTTTAGAGTGATTTGAGATAATGGGATTGATTTACTAAAGGCAAATAGTCTGTGCACTTGCACAGGTGTAGTTGCACTCTGCAAGTGCAATTGTTCCAGAGGTTAGTAAATGAGATAAGGCTTCATGCTACAAAGAATACCCAATTACGTGCAAGGAAAATGTAAAAAAAAAAACAAAAAACAAAAAATTTTTGCTTACACGCGATTGGATGATGGAAATAAGCAGAGCTTTACCAGATTTACTAAGCTCTAGGGCACATGTACTTGCAGAGTGCAAGTGCGCGGTCTGATCGCCCTTAGTAAATCAACCCGAATATCTCAGAATTGTGAGTGTGATTGTAGTTGTATTAGTGCATTTGTGACACGAATACGGCCTGAAAAATCATATGTTAGTGCAAGTAAAAAAAGTATCACGGACAGTAGTCAATTGTTTCTGTCAGAACTGTGACATACTGTATTATTTAGATCTCCTGTTGAATTATCTCAGAATTATTATATTCAAATTGAGAAATATTTTATCTCAAGAGTTAAAAAAAAATTGTTACACTTAAATTTGTAGAACGGCTTGTGTAGCAATTATGTGTATTATTTCCCTTTTGTAAGCAAACTGCCAATTTCTTTTAAACGTATGAACAATAAAGCGTTTATGGATGCACGTGTGGTCTTAGCAGAAGCGTCTGATAGAAGTGTTCAGAGGAGAGAGAGCGCTGAGAATCATATGGTAATAAAACTGAATGGAGTGATAAAGCGTTTTCTATGACTTACCATATGGCAGATTGCACATTTCAAACCTTAAGCCTCGTACCCACGATCGGATTTTCCGCAGACAAAACCTCAGACTTTTGTTCCGAAGGGCGTTGGCCAGGAACTTGTCTTGCATACAAACGGCAAGGAATTGTCGGCCAACAAACACAATGAACGCAGTGACGTATTATTATATATTTTTTCAGCTCTTTAGCGCCACCCTTTGGGCTCCTTCTGCTAATTTCATGTTAGTAGAAGTTTGGTGAGTCTTGATTCGCACTTTTCATTTCGCGCTTTTCAGTTAGTTCCTGAACGGCCGTTCGTCAACCAGCCATGTTGCGGAATCGGAGGAGATAAAGCTACACTTTTTGTAGCTGCTGACTTTTAATAAACACAGACGGCTGGAACTCCGCTTTAACATTTGGATCTCTGTGTAGACTGCTTGGCTGTATTCAGTCAATGCTAATTTTATTTTAAGTTCAACCCAGCTGTTGATTCACCCTGCTGCCAGTAGTTGAGAATACACAATGGGATTTGGTTATGAATATTGGTGCTTGGTGGGAAACGGTATCAATATTTGTTGTGACCTTTGGCTGAGGTCTTTACTCCCTGGGCTTAGACCTGGTCAGGAGTGTTTCTGAGTTGCTGTTTCTGTAGGCCTGCTGCCTGAACAGGCCTGTGTGTCCTTTAGGACTAGGCCTGGAATTTAGGCTTATGCCGCGTACACACGGTCGGACTTTTCGTCTACAAAAGTCCGACGGACGCCGACGGACAAAATACGGCTAACAATCCGATCGTGTGTGGGCTTCCCCGGACTTTCAGCGGACTTTCAGCAGACTTTTCCAGCCGCAAATCTGACGGACTTTAGATTTGAAACATGCTTCAAATCTTTACGTCGTAACTACGCCGGACCCAGAAATCCGCTCGTCTGTGTGCTAGTCCGACGGGCAAAAACCCACGCTGGGGCAGCTATTGGCTACTGGCTATCAACTTCCTTATTTTAGTCCGGTGTACGTCATCACGTACGAATCCGTCGGACTTTTGTGTGATCGTATGTAGGCAAGTCCGTTCGTAAGAAAGTCTGCCGCAAGTCCGCCAAAAGTCCGCCATAAGTCCGCCAAAAGTCCGTCGAAAGTCTGTCGGACAGGCTGTCGGACTTTTGTAGACGAAAAGTCCGACCGTGTGTACACGGCATTACAGCTGGCCCTGCCTGTATGAAAGAAAGCAGGTTTTAGAATGGAGTTCCAGACGAGAATCCTACTGGAGGTGTCTGCAGGGCTATTTGAAGCTGGAAACTTATGGGTAGGAGCTGGACTACTCATCCTGGAGAAAAATGTTGTAGTCACCACCACTCTTCTTCATGTCGCTGAGTGAAGGTCCCGGCTTGAAGGCTCTTTCTCCTGTGTGGAGTCCTGGAATCTGCATGTGGTCTTGAGAATCTGAAACCCTCTCCCTTTCTCCTTTGATGTGGTGAGAATAAGTTTCCATTTCTTTATCCAAGAAAGTGAATGGCGCCCAGTTTGAAGCAGGTCAAATCAGAAATAGGTCAAAGGCACTTGTCAAGGAATTCTGAATGATCTCAGAGCATCTAAATCTGATGTAAAAATACACTTGCCTTTAAAATGTTGGGCATTTGCCCATCAATAGAAGCCCAAAGCCAGTTGACACAAGCCCTTACTATGTTCTTCCTGACACTGGTTACTTAGGCGCAACTCAGTGCAAGGTACTAATATTAAATGCACCTCAACCTTCTTGTCAACATACAGCATATAAGTATATAACTAGACCTGTAGGAGGAAAAAGTGAGATAAAAAAATTGACCCTTCCTTCAGCTTCCGTGGCACAGGACTAGTAACCCTCCCGCCATCAAGATCCCCAGCAATTGTGAGCACTCCAAATCTCTGGAAGTGTATTTTCAGTGATATTTGGAGAAATCTATATTCCTCAGATCTCTCCAGAAGAAGGATGGCACCACCCTCGCCTAGGTGCTGTGGGCAGAAGTCAGGGTAAAAGGTAAGTATTTTATCTTTTTCCTTTACATCCTTTACATGTCTTAATAAAGATTCTGCTGCATTTCCAGGGGGGAGACCTGAGAAGAGGAGGATTGAGGTTGCTCTGTGTAAAACTACTACACAGAGCAGGTAAGCATAACATGTTGGCTATTTAAAAAAAAAAAAAAAAAAAGAATCTTTAATATTACTTTAAGCCTGCCATACACTTTATAATTTGCTTGTACAATCTAAATTAAAGTGGTTGTAACCAAAAAAAAAGAGATCCTGTTCCCTTATAGCAGGTTAAACAGCACAGTGCTTGTGCTGTCTGACCTGTTCCTCTCTAAGCTGTAAAAAACCTGGTTGATCCTGCCTGTTCCTGTTTCTCCCATAGTGTGCTGACCACGGTAATCATGGCTGCTGATCCATGATTACCGTGGTCAGTTTAGGTGCCTCCGTCATCCCGCTGCTCTCCTCTCTCCCCCTCCTCCCTGCCTGTTAGCTCCTGTGTGTGTGCTGCCCCTCCTGCTGCTATTAAAGTGGTTGTAAACCCTCCCTAGTGACTTTTAACTATAGGTAAGCCTAGAATAAAGCTTACCTATAGGTAGTGGAAATATCTCCTAAACGTGCGCCGTTTAGGAGATATTTCACTTGTAGTGCGCCGATGATTTAATTGGCGCATGTGCTGTAAAGAAACGGACCTCTGTGCCGTTTCTTCCCCCAGCGTGTGCCATTACTGACGGCTCCTGCTTGCGGGAGTTATGTCACGCGGCACCAGCCAGTCACAGAGCCCTGGAAGGAAGAGAGGGGTGAAGATGGACGGAGCCTGCACAGGGGACAGCGATGGATTCTTTTGCAGGTAAGTGTCACATAATGGGCTAGTATGCGAGGCATACTAGCCCATTATGCTTTTAATCTGCAGGCTTTGCAGGGAGCAAAAGAGGGAGTAAAACCCATCAGGATTTACTTCCTCTTTAATAGCTGGCAGTAAAGTTAAATAAAGATTACTGCCAGCCCCTCTCTTTTATGAAGCCCGTGTAAATGTTAGTGTAAAACAATGCCTCTAAATGCCTTATCTCCAATCTTTTCTGGCCAGCTCCGTGACCTCCGGCCGCTCTCCTCCAACGATCTAAAATCTATAGTGGGAGGGGCTGAGTGGACAGCACAGCGGTCACGTGACCTCCCTGGCTGATGCCAGAGGGGATCTCGGCCCCTCCCGCTGTAGCCCTTAGATCAGAGGAGAAGAGCAGCCGGAGGTCATGTGATCGGAGATAAAGTATTTAGAGGCATCGTTTTACGCTAACATTTACACAGTGTAGGATGGCTTCATAAAACAGACGGGCTGGCAGTGAATTTTTTTTTAACTTTACAACCACTTTAAATGTACAAATCTGTGTACAATAAGGACCACGTAAGCAATGCCTTCATTAGGCTGGCATTTGTTGGTAGATCTAAAGCTCACCATATAGAACTTTGTATTATAAAAACCAACTCTACCTTCTTGATCAATTTTCATTCCAAGCAGGTAGGCCCTTGCACTACATGGTTGATGGTATATCAAAAGGAGATTGGATAGTCAGACTGGAACGTGTATGGCAAGACTAAAGAAGGTTTCACAGTCAGATTGGGGTTGATTAACTAAAACTGGGGAGTGCAAAATCTGGTGCAGCTTTGCCAAACCAATCAGCTTCCATTTTTTTTTTTGTCAAAGCTTAATTGAACAAGTAAAATTTAGAAGCTGTTTGGCTACCATGCAGAGCTGCAGGAGCTACCAATTGTGATATTGCTGTGTTGAGTGTGATTCGGAGAAAACAGACCAGGAGGAGATAAGATCAGACCTAACCCAGATATTGCCTTTAAAGCAGCAGTTCCCAACCTTTTTGGCACTGGGGGCCGGTGTTGTGGAAGAAAATTGTGCCAAGGCACCATGGTTGATATGGTGTCAGGATGATTGAAGCGCATTATCTCTATTATTACATTGTATTATACAGTGGAACCTTGGTTAGTGAGTAACGCGGTTAACGAGTGTTTTGAAAGACGAGCAACTTTTTAAAAAAAAATCCTGACTCGGTTGGCAAGTGTTGTCTCGCAAAACAAGCAGAATTCAAGTTAATGTGGTGTGCAGTACCATATTTGGCCAGAGGTGCGGGGGCACCGGTGACACTCGGAACGGTTCGGAGCCGTTCAGAAATACTCAAGATCACTCGGAAACACTCAGAAATACTCCATTCCTGAGTGTTTCTGAGCCTTTCCGAGGGTTTCCGAGTTCAGCCGAGCTGTCCCGGAGTATTTCCAAGGCTCTCCAGCGCCCCCCCCCCATATCTGGCCACATGCGGTATTGCATGCAATAGAAGTCAATGCCTAACGAATTATCTTCGTTTCCATTGACTTCTATGGGGAAACTCGCTTTGATATGTGAGTGCTTTGGATTACAAGCATTCTCCTGGAATGCTCGTAATCCAAGGTTCCACTGTATAATGAAATAGTTCAACTCACCATAATGCAGAATGTGCCACCAGATGCAGAGTGTCACTTGTCACATCGCCTGCACCCAGGTGCGTTTTGTCCCTTGCCACGTCGCATGCCACCAAATGAGGATTGTCACTTGTCACATCGCTTGCCACCAGATGAGGTTTGTCATTTGCCATGTCGCCTGCCACCAGATGTGGATTGTCACCTTCCACCACATGAAGATTGTCACTGCAGTGGTGGCAGCACAGGCGTGCGCATTAGTTCAGAGGCAAGCCTGGAGTAGTGGGTAGTGAGGGAGAACAGTGGTGGGGGGGGTGGTGAGAGATGATCTCATCTCTCTGCTCCCCTGCCTAACCTTCAGCAGTGTAGCGGTGTTCTGCCGTGTTGTGTGGACAGAAGAGCAGTGATGGGGGGCAGGCGATGAGAGATGATCTCATCTCTCTGCTCCCCCGCCTCACCTCCAGCAGTATAGCAGCCCCACTGTGAGCGCAGAAGAGCGGTGATGCAGGTGGGCGGTGAGCAACGATCCCATCTCTCTGCTCGCTCGCCTCATCTCTAACAGTGCAGTGGCCCCGCTGTGAGGGCGGAACAGCGGTGATGCAGGTAGGTGGTGAGAGATGATGTAATCTCTCTACTCGCTCTGCAGCCACATGTCAGACAGTGCAGCCTTCGAGGCCGGGTTGTAAACAATGGGTAAAAGCCTTGTGAGCTGCCACACTAAGCCTAAATTAACCTAAAATAAACACAGGTGATATAACTATAATCAGTTGCCCGCACTTCCCTCACTTCCCCAGATTTTGATAATGCAATCTCTATAACACACTGTGCAGCGCTGATAAATATGGAAACAATACTATATAAATATATGAATCCAGTAAACACTATATATAACATAAATGTCTAAAGCATAACAACATATAAAAACTATAAATAAAGTGCTCATGCTCCGTAATTTTGCACTCAGTCCTCAATGAGGTTTTAAACTAAACAGCAACAGTCCATATATATATATATATATATATATATATATATATATATATATATATATATATATATATATATATATATATATATGAAAATAAAGTGCTTGTGCTCAGTGACTTTCAATTAATCCTTGATGAGTGTTTAAACTAAACAGCAAAAGTCCATATTAACATCAACCATGTGATAATTGTGTCTTCATGCGTTGTGCACCCTCACCTTAGGGCAGTGATGGTGAACCTTGGCACCCCAGATGTTTTGGAACTACATTTCCCATGATGCTCATGCACTCTGCAGTGTAGTTAAGCATTATGGGAAATGTAGTTCAAAAACATCTGGGGTGCCAAGGTTCGCCGTCACCACCTAAGGGTCTTAAAATATAAGCCTGTAATTGATAGCAATAGCCTGCAGAGATCCTCCTTTTCTTCCTTTATCCTACGCAGGTATATGGGACACTTGTATGGAACACAGGCCACCTGCTACTTCCGGTAATAACTCAGCTCAGAGGTCACTATTTTCTCCTGGTATGTTCAGAGACTCCCCTCATATACATCACATGCGGGGAATGACAGAGGCATGCAATAGCGTGATAACGTTTAAAAATGTTTTGATTGCAAACAGAACTCCACATATATACAACTTACATTTCAAATAAATAAAAATCGCCTTTAAAGTGCTATATTGCTGAGGGGTGATAGAGTCACCGGTGGTCTGGTTCATTCACATGTGCTCCTTCTACTGGTTTCATCACAGTCTTGGGAGTACTCCCAGAAGAAGTCACGAGACTGTGACAAAACCGGTAGGAGGAGCTTGATCGGCTGACGAGAGAGGTAACATGAAGTGTTGCAGAGCTGGCATAGGACAGGGGGAACGCTGTGTAAACTGGGGCTGCAGAACCGGACCACAGGTGACTCTATCACCCCTCAGCACTATAGCACTTTAAAGGCGATTTTTATTTATTTGAAATTTGATTTGTATATATGTGGAGTTCTGTTTGCAATGAAAACATTTTTATATGTTATCACGCTATTGCATGCCTCTGTCATTCCCCACATGTGATGTATATGAGGAGAGTCTCTGAACATACCAGGAGAAAATAGTGACCTCTGAGCTGGGTTATTATCGGAAGTAGCAGGTGGCCTGTGTTCCATACAAGTGTCCCATATACCTGCATACGATAAAGGAAGCAAAAGAGGATCTCTGCAGGCTATTGCTATCAATTACAGGCTTATTTTTTAAGCCCCTAAGGTGAGGGTACACCCGGTGGGGGTTGTGTGTGCACAACACATGAAGACACAATTATCACATGGTTGATGTTAATATGGACTTTTGCTGTTTAGTTTAAACAATCATCAAGGATTAAGTGAAAGTCACGGAGCACGAGCACTTTATTTTCATATATATGGACTGTTGCTGTTTAGTTTAATAACCTCATTGAGGACTGAGTGCAATATCATGGAGCATGAGCACTTTTTTTATAATGTTTATATGTTGTTATGCTTTAGACATTTATGTTATATATAGTGTTTACTGGATTCATATATTTACAGCATATAGTAATGTTTCCATATTTATCAGTGCTGCACAGTGTGTTATACAGGTTGTAAACAGGGCACGGGCCGGTAATGGGTCGCCGGCCGGTGGTTAATGACCCCTGTTTTTTAGACCTATTGTCCATAGGTCAATACATGAGGTGAGCGCCCAATAGTGGTGGTTACACAGGCTGTGAAGATCACTTAAAAGTCTTGTTTTTTTTTCTCCTTTAAAAATAACAAACATGTTATACTTACCCGCTCTGGGAAGTCGTTTTGCACAGAGCAGCCCAGGTCCTCCTCTTCTTGGGTCCCTCGCCAGCACTCCTGGCCCCTCCCACCTGGAGCTTGCTATGGGGGCACCTGAGCCAAGCCGCATCTCTGTGTGTCCATTCAGACACAGAGCTGTGGCCCAGCCCCACCCTCTCTCTCCTCATTGGCTCACTGATGTTGATTGACAACATCAGAGCCAAGAAGAGCCAATGGCGCTTCTCTGCTGTCTCAGCCAATGAGGAGGGAGAGTCCGAACAGCCGAGTCTCTCGTGCAACATCGCTGATTCGAGATGGGGCTCAGGTAAGTATTAGGGAATCTGAGGGGGGCTGCTGGACACAGGTTTTTTTATCTTAATGCATGCTAAAGAACCTTCTGCCTTTACATCCACTTTAAGAACAAGCACATATCTAGAGGAACTTGGTTTTTGGTGGAAGAGCACATTCACATGGACTTTTTTCTAATTTAATATATAAATCAACATGGCACCTCATGGCAGAGGATCTGAAAAAAATAATTGTTGCTCTACATAAAGATGGCCTAGGGCCTAGGCCAGTTATGGCGAACCTTGGCACCCCAGATGTTTTGGAACTACATTTCTCATGATGCTCATGCACTCCTCAGTGTAGTGGGAAATGTAGTTCCAAAACATCTGGGGTGCCAAGGTATCGCCATCACTGGCCTAAGCTATAGGAAGATTGGAGAGACCCTGAAACTGAACTGCAGCACGGTGGCCAAGACCATACAGCGGTATAACAGGACAGGTTCCACTCAGAACAAACCTCGCCATGGTCGACCAAAGAAGTTGAGGTCACGTGTTCAGCGTCATATCCAGAGGTTGTCTTTAGGAAATAGACGTATGAGTGCTGCCAGCATTGCTGCAGAGGTTGAAGGGGTGGGGGATGCATTAAGATAAAAAAAACTTCTGCCTTTAGAACCACTTTAATATATCGGTGTGCGTGGGGGGTTTTATTTGTTTATTTTATAGTGAAGTCTGGCTTCAGATATAGGTTTTCCGCTAGGGCTTTAAATATACCACTGGTCTTTACGAATTACCAAACAGAAGACTTTATATAACTTTTTTTTTTTTTCAGTGGTCAACACATTTATCAAAGAGTCCTTCAAAAATACTATTTGTAGAGCCTTACGGCAGCTAATCTCAATCAATCGTTCATCCTTCAACTATCCTTTTTCCAGAGAGGGCTTAAAGCTGACCACTTTCTGTGATGCAGCCAAGTCAGTTTTTCTGAAAGACTCTGATAAATGGGACCTTAGCATTTCTTGCAGACATTCTCATATTTGATGATTAAAGAACAAATTTCTCTCAAGGTTCCATTCCTACTTTGGCTCTGTGTGGCTAAAATCTTTTTCACAAATCAACAGCATGGCCCGATGCAGGTATATATACTACACAGTGGAGATGAAGCTGATAAATTACCTACCATTCTGGTTGTTAAAACCAATTATTTAATGCTGAAGAAAAATGGCTCTGTTTCGGAAAGGCCATCTGTATTGCTCACGTAGGGAGCAGCTGAACACAAAACCAACACGGAAACACAAAAAAACAACTAATGCTGTATGGACCTGAGATGGTGGTAAAATGACCTGTTTCCCTTGTAATCGGCAGACAGCTTATTATAAACATGTTTCAGTGTAAGGAACTGCTGTAGCGTTTGAGATATTGCACTCCAAGCTGCACTCCTGACTATTGTTTGAACTTCAGAGTCACTCAATGTGGACTGTCTGGACAAAACATGACTGTAATCAAAACCAGGAGTAAATATTTGAACACTGTACAAAACTTTCTGAAGGTTCTCATGCTGTTTTGGGTCTGACTACCTGTTATCTGAAGAGCAGCTTAAGGCTCCATTCAGAAATATGGTTGTGTGCAATTACTGTATACGCGGGAGCTCCATGCTCTACATTTATCCGTAGCACGTACACTATATTGGCAAAAGTTTTGGGATGCCTGCCTTTACACGCATATGAACTTTAATGCCATCCCAGTCTTAGTCTGTAGGGTTCAATATTGAGTTGGCCCACCCTTTGCAGCTGTAAAAGCTTCAACTCTTCTGGGAAGGCTGTCCAGGCTTAGGAGTGTGTCTATGGAAATGTTTGACCATTCTTCTTCTTGTTGGACGAGAAGGCCTGGCTCACAGTCTCCGCTCTAATTCATCCCAAAGGTGTTCTGTCGGGTTGAGGTCAGGACTATGTACAGGCCAGTCAAGTTCCCCCACCCCAAACTTGCTCATACACATCTTTATGGATCTTGCTTTGTGCACTGGTGCGCAGTCATGTTGGAACAGGAAGAGGCCATCCCCAAACTGTTCCCACAATGTTGGGCGCATGAGATTGTTCAAAATGTCTTGATATGCTGATGCCTTAAGACAGTGGTTCTCAACTCCAGTCCTCGGGACCCACCAACAGGCCAGATTTTAAGTATTACCTTGGGGAGTTGCAGCCTAGAATACTGCAATCGCTGAGCAGCAAGTGATATCACCTGTGATGTATTTCAGATATCTTGCAAACCTGGCCTGTTGGTGGGTCCTGAGGACTGGAGTTGAGAACCACTGCCTTAAGAGTTCCTTTTACTGGAATTAAGGGGCCAAGCCCAACCCCTGAGAAACAACCCCACATCATAATCTTCCCTCCACCAAAAGATTTGGACCAGTGCACAAACCAAGGTCCATAAAGACATGGATGAGTGAGTTTGGGGTGGAGGAACTTGACTGACCTGCACAGAGTCCTGACCTCAACCCGATAGAAAACCTTTGGGATGAATTAGAGCAGAGACTGCGAGCCAGGCCTTCTCGCCCAACATTAGTTGTTTGGCATACTCAGATGTCATGCAAGTGACCAATTGTCCGTTTTTACTATTAAAGTCTTTCACACTACACTTGAATAGCGCCCTTTGTTTTGTTCAATCACTAGGTTATAAATATTTGTCTGACCAAACCAATAGCTGATATCTTTGTTCAGTTGTGTGAACTGTGGAGTTAAATATTTGGAACACCTTTTCAGAGTGGTCTTCACCTCTGGGGATTTTGCCGTGAAAGATGTTTCTACATTTGGACATTGCCTCAGTCAGAGGCATGTTTTGGAGGCTCAGGACTTTAGCTCCCCTTCTGAAGTGAAAGCCTGGACTGAGCTGGGCCATTAATTTTGAGTGGCACCCAAATGCACTAAGGCAGGAGTCTGCAAACCTTTTAAACAAGGGGTCAGTTTGCTGTCTTTCAGGTTTTGGGGGGGGGGGGGGCAGATTGTGGTCAATGGGAGTAGAAAATGCCCCAGCATCTGTGCCCCATCATTGGTTGTAATATGAGGAAATGTGCCCCATTGTTGTAATCAGTGAGAAAAATTGTGCCCTATTAATGGCGTCAGTAAAGGAAATGCTGCCCTTTCATTGGTGTCAGCTGGTGTAATAGTGCCCCAAGGGCTAGATAAAAGCAAACAAAGGCCCACACCTGGCCCCTGGGCCAAAGTTTGAAGATCATTGCAATGCACCTGCATCGTAGTGCACTAAATTGCACAGCAGCACAAAGTGCAAAGTAGTGTGTTACACTTCAGTGTGACGTGGAATTGTGCATCCAGCCTTACTATAGTTACCAGTGACCATTGTCAGTAGGAAATTTTAAGAAATCCAGAATTTTGTTGTTGTTACCAGAGCAGAGGGTGAAGACAAATCTTGCAATTGGTAAATCTGTCTGGGTCTAAGAGGGGAATTCTCATCGCTTTGAGAATATTTCCGCTTAATTTTTCTTGCATCTCTGGGACAAAATGTGAATGATTCATACTCTAATGCCCCGTACACACGGTCGGACTTTGTTCGGACATTCCGACAAATCCTAGGATTTTTTCCGACGAATGTTGGCTCAAACTTGTCTTGCATACACACGGTCACACAAAGTTGTCGGAAAATCCGATCATTCTGAACGCAGTGACGTAAAACACATACTTCGGGACTATAAACGGGGCAGTGGCCAATAGCTTTCATCTCTTTATTTATTCTGAGCATGCTTTATCCGTCGGATTTGTGTACACACGATCGGAATTTCCGACAACGGATTTTGTTGTCGGAAAATTTTATATCCTGTTCTCAAACTTTGTGTGTCGGAAAATCCGATGGAAAATGTGTGATGGAGCCTACACACGGTCGGAATTTCCGACAACAAGGTCCTATCACATATTTTCCGTCGGAAAATCCAACCGTGTGTATGGGGCATAAGTCAGTGGTCATCAACCCTGTCCTCAGGGCCCACTAACAGGCCAGGTTTTATGTATTACCATGGGGTGATGCAGGCTAGAACACTGCAATCACTGAGCAGCAAATGATATCACCTGTGATGTATTTCAGTTATCTTGCAAACCTGGCCTGTTAGTGGGCCCTGAGGACAGGGTTGATGACCACTGCTCTAAGTGGTCTAAGGTTTTTAGTGGTGTACCCCAAGGTTCAGTGTTAGGACCCTTACTCTTTTTTTTATATTTGTAAATGATTTAGGGTCTGGGATTAAAGGATTTTTTCCCCCACTGGAGCAAATTAGATCATGCTTTATTGGAGTTTTTTTGCCTTCCTCTGGATGAACTGTGGGGAACTGGTCTTAGGAACAAAGAACTTGGAGGAGAGATGGGTTTGATTTAAGAGCATATTAACCACTTCAATACAGGGCACTTATACCTCTTCCTGCCCAGACCAATTTTCAGCTTTCAGCGCTGTCGCATTTTGAATGACAATTGCGCGGTCATGCTACACTGCACCCAAACAAATTTTTTATCATTTTGTTCCCACAAATAGAGCTATCTTTTGGTGGTATTTGATCACCTCTGGGATTTTTATTTTCTGCTAAACAAATTTAAAAAAGACTGAAAATTTTGAAAAAAAAAATGTTTTTTTTTGTTTCTGTTACAAAACTTTGTAAATAAGTAATTTTTCTCCTTCACTGATGGGCACTGATAAGGCAGCACTGATGGGCACCGATGAGGTGGCACTGATGAGGTGGCACTGATGGGCACTGATGATGGGCACTAATATGCGGCACTGATAGGCAGCACTGATGGGTACTGATAGGTGGCACTGATATACAGCACTGATGGGCACTGAAAGGCGGCACAGATGGGCACTGATAGGTGGCACAGATGGGCACTGATAGGCAGCACAGACGGGCACTGATAGGTGGGTAGAGGGTTCTTTACTGTAAGAGCGGCAAGGATGTGGAATTCCCTTCCACAGGCGGTGGTCTCAGCGGGGAACATCGATAGTTTCAAGAAACTATTAGATAAGCACCTGGACGACCGCAACATACAGGGGTATACAATGTAATACTTAAGCTGGCCATACACTATACAGAAAATCGGCCGAACCCATTTTCGAAAAACGAACGTTCGACCGTGACCGCAAACGATCGTGCCATCATATAATGTCCGATAATCTGTTCAGTGGACATGAATAAATAATTTTGTGTTCGTTTTTTTACATATACCTAGTGCAGGCAGTTCGGACGGGAAACACATTAACCTTGCAATTTATCGTACGTTCGGCAGAAATTTTCCAAACATGCCGTTCGTTTTTTTTCCACAAAAACGTCATAAACGATTATCGATTTGTACCCACTAACTTGCCGAAAAACGAACGAAGTGTCCATACGAACGATTTTTCGGCCGATTTTTCGTATAGTGTATGGCCAGCATAACATATAATCATAAACATGGATTGGACTCAATGGACTACTTGTGTCTTTTTTCAACTTCACCTACTATGTAACTATATTGGATAGTGTATATGGAGGTTTTCTTTATGAATGTGTTGGTTTTCTTTTTTTTTCTTTTTTTTTTCTATTGGTTTCATTGAACTGAATGGAGTTTTTTTTCAACCACATTAACTATATAAACTATGTGAAGAGAAATGTCACCAAGGGGACAAAGCTAGCAAACAGTAAAATAACTAGAGTTTTAAATCTTCTCTATGCTATTCAAAATTAAAAATAACTAAAATTAAAATTCTTGACAATACATACACTATAATAAACAATCCCTAAGCTGCTAGGCAGGGGTGTAGATAAGGGAGGAGAGGTGGGGTAGGGGGGTTCAAACCCCCCTCCTCCTGAGTGTCTGTCAACATTGTAGCAGCTAGGCTAGCACACACCAGGCTGTCTCCTCCATGCTGCTGAGAAGAAGCAGGGCTGCTGGGAGGGGGGGCTGCACATAAGGGTTGCAATGCTTCCCATTTAGTACAGGATCGACATTATGCACATTACGCATGTGTTCCTGGTCTTTTGCATAGTAAGCTAACATGCCGAGACTTGGGAGATCCCGAGTAATGTCAGGTCTCAGGAGGGAGGGATTTCGATACCCAGTGGCTGAGGAGGAAGTTGACAATGGTGCCATTGCCTCCTCAGCCAATGGTTATACAAAGTGCATTGTACATCACTTCAATGCCAGGGCAGCTTTTCTCTACCTTTGTAGCACAGAGGAACCCTTGAAAAATGTTTTGGTCTCAGGGAACCCATGCTACTAATTTATATATCTGCAACTCATGGTACATCAGTGTGATGGTCAAAGGGAAGAATGCGCCTTACATTTGTGGTCAGTAAGAAGAATAAACCCTTTACAAATAGCTGAAAAGATCACTGAGTACTTATCTGAGATGTAGAACATAGACGTAGATGTAGAATTGCTCAAGGTACCCCCAGGAACCTCTGGAAGAACTCCAGGGTTCCAAAGAATGCAGGATTGAGAAAGGCTGTCCTAATGACTAAATTTCTGGGATCCTAGCAAAAGGAATTCTAGGAAATAAGGTTACAGTTGGAGTTATATATGCAACACTTGATGTATGAACTTAGGATCAAGCAATGGAAACAAGCCTAAGTGTTTGAGGTAAATTTAATTATCGAAAGGTGACTTTTTAAAGGGTATTACCTTCCCAGTCTAAACATATCCGGCATGAGCTTAACTACAAAACATTGTAAAGGCAATGCGAATTAACAACTTTTCTTCTTGATTGCTCATTAATGGATTGAACGAGTGAGAGAATCATTTGCGTACATTAACGCTACCGAAGCCTAATAGTATCTGCTATATGGCTGAGCTTCCTACATTAAGTCAATTTGTACACGTTAAAGTTTTCTTCTTGTAAATTAAATTAAACTAAAGTGCGAGATGAACAGATGCAAAGTACAATAATATGACTTTTGTTGTAGTGCCATGCACTGTAATTATGATATTAAATTGATTCATTAATTTCAAAAATATATTTATAATGGAGAGCAGCGTGCTCTTGAATATAGATGTTTAGAGACGTCTTCAGATAAAAGGGTTATTTACTTTACTAATACAATGTACAATACAATCACATTTTGAGCCTCTTAAGGCTAATGCCTAATGTGTGAGACTGGTATAGAAATTTAGAAAGTCAGACAGCTAGCATTTTCAGAAGGAAGTCGGAAAACCTGCAAAAGGCTTCCATTAACACCTAGGTGTCTGCAATCTGTAAATGAAAGTTTCTTCCTATGCCCTGGAAAGCATTAATTCACATCAGGCATGCTCAACCAAGGTTCTTCCAGAGGTTGCTAGAGGTTCCTTGAGTTGTGGCCGATTGACCTCCCATCTGATGGTGCCTGCAAAGTTCCAGGACCAATGCCACTTGGCAAAGCCAGCAGCATGACCATTTTAGCTGTTTGAAGGGGTGGCATTGTGACCACCACTGTAATGGCTCATTCACATTGCCCTTTTACTACCCCATCCCCATTCTCTACTCCCTTTAGCTGCATACTGTTTCTAGTTTACAGTTCAGGATTATACATAAAGATGGGGTCAGACATATTTAAACATTACAAGAGTAAAATCAAGAAATTTCCTATAAGTTTAGCATTTTTTTAAATGGAGTCATCCTGGAAGGCAAAATTTTGGTCATTTTTGTTGTTTTAAAGCATTATTAAAGCTAACAAAAGACAGTACAACTTACATTTAAGCTTACTTGGTGATCCATGCTTCTAGTTGTTTCAATTCAGCCCCTAACCATTTATTGTATTCTCATAACAGCACAGTTTTTGGGGTCTCTCCATTACTTGTGCTGTCTCAATGGAGCCACTGTGTGAACGCTCCTCCTTCCAAAGACTAAACTGCATCAAGGTGGCTGAAGGTGAATAGGACTTGCACCCCATCCTCTTCCCCATCCAATTTCTGCAATGGACGGGTCAACATCTCCCATGCGCAGTGGTGAGAGGGATGGAAGCAGAGGAGAGAGAAGGTGCGTGTTCTCCTACTGGAAATTGGGGGGAGCACTACCCTGGAAGAGAAATCATATTTTCAAAAAAAAAAAAAAGTTTTTTAAAAGAAAACCTTTAGAAAACTGAGAATTTAATAAATAATTACATTTTAAGGATATCACATGCATGTAAACAGAGAACAGGCTTTTCAAACAAAAGTTTAATACCACTTTAAAAGATGGCTCCTACACTGTTGGAAGCTCCTTTCATCTATCTTGGACCTGTTCTGGTGCCAAAGCATAGCCCCCTTATAGCTTCATTATTTTGCATGTTTTTACAGAAATAAAAATAAAAAAGACAGAAACAGTACACAAATAGGATCAAATGCACAAAAAAGGAAAAAAAAATAACAAAGTACACTTAAATAAATGAAACACTTAAACTACCTTCAACACAACCTTAAAACGCCCACATACATGCACACTTTTTATATTAGGAAAAAAAGAATAGACTGTCATTTTTATTTTTTTATTTTTTATAAGCAAATTATGCAAACAGTGAAACCAGTAATTTTACAACAAAACTATTTTGACTAAATCTCTGCTTGCTAACTCTTTAAACATGATGGCTCATTACTGTTCCCTTCACCTGCTCATCTCTGATGCCCCGCACACATGGTCGGAATTTCCGACAGAAAAAGTCAGATGGGAGCTTTTCATCGTATATTCCGACCGTGTGTATGCCCCATCGGACTTTTTACGAAGAAAATTCAGACGGACTTAGATAGAGAACATGTTCTATATTTTTCCGATGGAACAAATTCCTATCGGGAAAACTGCTCATCTGTATGCTGTTCAAAAATGACGCATGCTCTGAAGCAAGTACGAGACGGAAGCGCTCGGTGTGGTAAAACTAGCGTTCGTAATAGAGATAGCACATTCCTCACACTGCAAATTCTGCGATCTTTTAATGCAGCACATTCTTTTGTTCTTTATAATGCTAGAATAAGGAAGTTGTTTTGCTGCTGATATTCGCACAAAGTTCTCACAAACGTATTTCTTTATTATTTCCCGTGATCTCATGAATAATCTTTTATCTTTTAAAAGCCAGATCTCCATAAAAATGTTTAGAATTATTTTTTAAAGTCATCTTTTTTTTTTTCATCAAGATCTCCTTTTTTTGGATTATTGAAAAATTATTTTCTAGTGATCTACATATATAATTTTTTTTTGTCTGTGTCAAGTTACCACAATAACATTATTATTTAGTATTTTTTAACCTCAAGGAGGTTGGTGTCCCTTGTTAATTTGACACTGTCTTTTTGAAATGTACCTGCCTACTCACAAACAAACTGTCCTTTTTGTAGAAAAACACATAGGCAAGTATTTTCAGAAAATAAAATATCCATTTATTCTGGGTAACAAAATAAAGAGGAAGGCAACGCTGGAGAAACTTTTGGAATTTGCAAAGCCTTTTGGCCCCCAGGCCAACAGATACGAACTGACTGCACTCACTGAAGAACAGATACAAACCCACAAGCACAAACTGAACAGCAGTTAAAACAATCTGAAAAGCACAAGTCTGAAAAACGCGAATCGTCTCTCACCAAACTTCTACTAACACGAGATAAACACGAGATTAGAAGAAGGAGCCCAAAGGGTGGCGCACTGGGTATTGAACTTCCGCTTTATAGTCCCGTTGTACGTGTTGTACGTCACCGCGTTCTTGACGGTCGGAATTTGGTGTGATCGTGTGTATGCAAGACAGCTTGAGCGGAATTCTGTCGGAATTCCGTCGGAATTCCATTGGAAAAAGCCTTCAGAGTTTATTCCGACAGCAAAACTGGTCGTGTGTACAGGGCATGAGAACTCTGAGAGCTGGCAAAAAAGAAAAGCATTCTCCAAATGGCATACCCTGTATTTGACTTTATCACAACAGTCACTTAGAAGGGATGTGAATTGCCACTAAAGGAGCACTGTCATAAAAACATGGCACAGCAAGGACGTGCCAATCTGAAAATCACATCTTTTGTTGCTGGAGAGGCCTATTGTTGCTCAAAGGGTTTGATGTTGCTGGTGGCATCTATTGTTGCTGGCAAGAGTGTATTGCTCTTGGGGTGGATCTATTGTTGCTGGTGGGGAATCCATTGCTGGTGGGAGGATCTATTGCTAACGGAAGGGTCTTTTCTTTCTGGGGAGTTTGGGCTAGTATTTAAGGGGGTATCTGTTGGTGCTGAGGTGGGGGGGTCTATTGTGGCTGGCTGCAGGTAATCTACTTTACTGCCTTTCTTGTTGTCAATAATGAATTCCATATAAATTACTTAGCACCATAAAATTATACTTGGTTTTGTATTCTTTAAAAGGGGGCAAGAGGGTATTGGGGCAGGACAGGGGGCGGCACTTGGAGGTGGATGGAGGACAGGGACAATGGGTGATTTGAGGAGAGGGGGAGTACCTGAACCTATTCTTTAAGAAAAAAAAGCCCTGAGTGTTAGAATCATGATTCAAATGCAGTACTCCCTGAAAATACATAATAGTTCCCCTTTAATTCTGCCGCTAGCAGATCTGGTGTGAAATTCTGTTTGCGTTCCAAATAAGAATAATTCCATAATTACAAGACAGGGTATTAAAACACAACATGTGCTGATCTTCTCCAACAGCCTCTACACCTTAATGAAAGAGTACAGACCATTAACTCTCGTCGAAATCAACGCAAATTTCCATTTTCATTCATCCATCGGAAGGAAGACTTAATAAGATTGAAATGTGTTTTTTTTCCCCCTTTTTAATAATTTTCTCATCACACCTTTCAGAAATGAATTCTTTGTGAGGACGGCATGCTTGGAAAGATGGTCTCCCATCCGCAATGAAAAGATGCACGCTATTTCATGCAGTCTATCTGCATTAATCAAAACTGAATGGCTTATTTGCTTTTCCCATCCAGGCTAGAAAAAACAAAGTTTTGCTTCTGTGAACACACAAATTTGGCATCAAATGGAGCCACGGTTAGCATAAATTCAACATTTTTAATGCGTTAATAGGGGGAGAAATGTCATCTGTATGATAAAGAGGACCAGAGCTGTCTCTATGTTAGCTTTCATGCTTAAAGAGAACTAGTCATGATTGAAGGTATGCAACAATTTGATTAGTCATCCTTAAAGCCCAACTCTGGGCTCCTTGCCTCCCAGCCACCCAAATCCCTCCATCCAAATCTACCCTCCTTTCGCCCCTTTGGTCCCCACTGGCTTACCCTTTAAACAGTCTTTAGGATGATCATGTGATACAAAGGCTCTTCTTAAAGCCCCACTCTGGGCTTTCTACCCCCAAATCTACAACACTTCTTTCCCTTCCATCCCTTTGGTCCCCACTGGCTAATCTTTTACAAAGTCTTTAGGTTGGTTATGTGATGCAAAGGCTCTTCTTAAAGCCCCACTCTTGGCTCCCTAACCCCCAGCTCCCCAACCCCCCCTAAATCTACCCCCATCTGCCCTTTTGGTCCCCATTGGCTTACTTTTTACAAAGTCTTCAGGTTGGTCATGTGGTGCAAAGACTCTTCATTCATGTCACCTTTTTTACCAGCAGGGGTGGAGAACTGATTCAGAGAGCAGTGCAGATTTGATGAAGTCAGCTTTGCTAAGGAGAGAAATGTCATCTATGTTAGCTTCCATGTCTAAAAAAAACTGGTCGTAATGCTATCATTTGATTAGTCATTAGCCCTATTCTGGGTTCCCTGCCCCCCCCCCAGCCCTCCAGCCCCCAAACCCCACCCAGGGGCAGACTGATAACTCATGAGGCCCCCAGGCAATAGGAGATTATGGGGCCCCCAGGCAATCAGAGATTATGAGGCCACACAGTATACACACACACAGTATACAATCACACAGTATACAAATACATGTACACACAGTATACACAGACAGATGTAAAAAAAACACAGATTTATACATACTGTCCCTGGTTTTACTGAGGCTGGCAACCCTGATGGGGCCCCCTAGTGGCCCAGGGCCCTCGGGAAGTGCCCGGGTGGCTCAATGGTCAGTCCGCCCCTGACCCCACCCCACCTCCAACTCTACTCTCATTCTGCCCCTTTTGATCCCCACTGACTTACCCTTTACGATGTCTTCAGGTTGGTCATGTGATGCAAAAGCTCTTCTTAAAGCCTCACTTTGGGCTCCGTGCCCCTAGCTCCCCAAATCCCTCCCTCAAATTTGACCCCCTTCTGTCCCTTTGGTTCCCACTGGTTTACCATTTACAAAGTCTTCAGGTTGGTCATGTGATGTAAAAGTTCTTCTTAAAGACCCACTCTGGGCTTCCGGCTCCTCAACCTCCCAATTCCCTTCCAAATCTACCCCCCTTCTGCTCCTTGGTTCTCTACTGGCTTATCTTATACAGTCTTCAGGTTTTCTACCATGACACCTTTTCTTCAGCAGGGGTGGTCCTCACTGATTCAGAGAGCAGTGCAGACTTGTCGAGGTCAACATTGTTAAGGAGAGAAATGTCATCTGTAATAAGGAGGATCAGAGCTGTCTCTATGTTGGCTTCCATGACTAAAGAGCACTAGTTGTGATTGGATGTTTTCTATAATGTGATTACTTGTTCTTAAAAACCCACTATGGGCTCCCAGGCTCCCAACCTACCAGATTCCCCCAAAATCTTTCCCCTTTTCAGCTACTTTGGTCCCCACTGGCTTACCTTTTCCAAAGTCTTTAGGATGGTCATGTGATGCAAGGCTCTTCCTAAAGCCCCACTCTGGGCTCCCTGCCCCCAAATCTTCCCCCCTTCTGCCCTTTGGTCCACACTGGTTTACTCTTTGCAAGTCTTCAGGTTGGTCATGTCATGCAAAGGGTTTTCTTCCACGTCACCTTTTCTCCAGCTGGGGGTTGTCCTCACTGATGCAGAGAGCAGTACTGACTTGATGAGGTCTGCATTGCTCTCTGCACCCATAAACTGTTGTGATATCTCCTCAGGGAACAAGGCCATGACACCCTACACTCACAGTATGTGCTCAGTCTTCAAGGCTGAGTGACATTGGGTATCACTCAACCTGGAAGACTGTGGACACCTTGTGGTGAGAAGGTACTGTGGGGTACAGTTATGGATTAAAAGTAGGTATTGCGATGTTTTCGTACTGTTGCGTACCTCATAGTTTGCATTAAAACCTTTTTTTTTTTTTTTCCAATAAAAATTATTGGAACAGAAAAGCAGGTATTGCAGCCTTGACTGCTATTTAATTATTTATTTAATCACAACTATGTGGACCTTTTTAACAAATAAAAGTTTAAAGAGTTAACCTGTTATTTTTTTATAACTGTCCATATAATATTTCCTTTACCCTATGTTCACACCTATGCATTTTTTTTGTGCGTTTTGTAGTTTGCAGAAATGCACTATAGTCCATTTAACATGATTTCCTATGGTACTAGTTCACATCTATGCGATTTGTGGCCGGTGCGTTATTGGAAAGGATCGGGGACTTTTTATCCCGCGATTTGCAGCTAATAGATTTCAATGGAGCTGTACCAGAAACGCAAGTGGTGCATTTGTGATGCGATTTTTGATGTGTTTTACGTTTTTGCAGTTTTTTTTTTTTTTACCACTGTATATAGCTGCTTGCTAAGCAGGGCGCAGGAAGCCGGCCGCTGTGTCCTTAGCAACCGATGAGTCATCAGCTGTCGGCAGGGTTCCCGCTGAAAGCTTAATAGTTTTTTTTTTTTATTTATTTATTTGACGGCAAAAAAAATTGCGAAAAAACAACAACATATGGTTCCCCTCCAGCTTCATACCAGGCCCTTCGGGTCTAGTATGGATTCAAAGGGGACCCCCCCACGCCAAAATAAAAAAAAAAAATGGTGTAGGATCACCCCCAAAATCCATACCAGATCCTTATCTGAGCATGCCGCACGGCCCTCTCCTGAACCATACCAGGCTGCATGCCCTCAACATGGGGGGGTACAGGTGCTTTGGGGCAGGGGGGGCTCTGCGGCCCCCCACCCCAAAGCACCTTGCCCCCATGTTGATGAGGACAAGGGCCTCTTCCCGACAACCCTTGCCCGGTGGTTATCGGGGTCTGCGGGTGAGGGACTTATCAGATTCTGGAAGCCCCCTTTAACAAGGGGACCCCCAGATCCCGGCCCCCCACCCTATGTGAATGGGTATCGGGTGCATTGTACCCCTACCCATTCATCAAAAAAGCAGTGAAAAGTTTAAAAAAACAAGAGTCCGTTTTTGACAATTCCTTTATCAGTAAAATAGCTCTGAGCTGCCGTCTCTCCCGGTGTCATCTCTCCCGGTGCCCTCGCCTTTTTCTGCCGCCGTTTCTCCCCGAGCTGTCATCTCCTGTTGTCGTCGTCTTCTTCCTCCTCCTTGTGTCATCGCCGCCGTCTTCTTCTTCCTCGCCGTGGCCGGTTACCTGCAAAAAAAAGCTGTTCTTTTCTCAAAGCTGTCTTCCTCCGTTCTTATGTTCCCCGTTGTCTGGCGCCTCTTATATAGGCATGGGGTGTGGCCATCCAATGACGTCGCCCGGAGAGCCCACCCCTTGTGACATGTGATGTTGCAGGTCACAAGGGGCAGGGTCTCCGGGCGACATTAATGGATGGCCACGCCCCATGCTTGTATAAGAGGTACCGGTACGGGAGAACATAAGAACGGAGGAAGACAGTTTTGCGAAAAGGCTAGCTTTTTTTTGTTTTTTAGCGGGTAACCGGCGACACTGAGGAAGAAAAAGAAGAAGATGGCGGCAATGACGTGAGGAGGAAGAAGACGACAACACCGGGAGATGACAGCTTTGGGAGAAAATGGCAGCGGAAAAAGGCAAGGGCACCGGAGAGACGGCAGCTCATAGCTATTTTACTAATAAAGGAATTGTCAAAAACTGGTTCTCGGGGCCAGGATCTGGGGGTTCCCTTGTTACATAGTTACATAGTAGGTGGGGTTGAAAAAGAAGAAAAGGCCAACCTATGTGTGTGATTATATGTCAGTATTACATTGTATATCCCTGTATGTTGTGGTCGTTCAGGTGCTTATCTAATAGTTTTTTTTACTATCGATGCTCCCCGCTGAGACCACCGCCTGTGGAAGGAAATTCAACATCCTTGCCGCTCTTACAGTAAAGAACCCTCTACGTAGTTTAAGGTTAAACCTCTTTGCTTCTAATTTTAATGAGTGGCCACGAGTCTTGTTAAACTCCCTTCCGCTAAAAAGTTTTATCCCTATTGTGGGGTCACCAGTATGGTATTTGTAAATTGAAATCATATCCCTTCTCAAGCGTCTATTCTCCAGAGAGAATAAGTTCAGTGCTCGCAACCTTTCCTCATAACTTATATCCTCCAGACTCTTTATTAGCTTAGTTGCCCTTCTTTGTACTCGCTCCATTTCCAGTACATCCTTCCTGAGGACTGGTGCCCAGAACTGGACAGCCGGACCAGAGTCTTGTAGAGCGGGAGAATTATCGTTTTATCTCTGGAGTTGATCCCCTTTTTAATGCATGCCAATATTCTGTTTGCTTTGTTAGTAGCAGCTTGGCATTGCATGCCATTGCTGAGCCTATCATCTACTAGGACCCCCAGGTCCTTTTCCATCCTAGATTCCCCCAGAGGTTCTCCCCCCAGTCTATAGATTGCATTCATATTTTTGCCACTCAAATGCAATATTTTACATTTTTCTACATTGAACCTCATTTGTATTTGTCATTTGCCATGTAGTTGCCCACCCCATTAATTTGTTCAGGTTTTTTTGCAAGGTTTCCACATCCTGCGGTGAAGTTATTGCCCTGCTTATCTTAGTATCGTCCGCAAATACAGAGATTGAACTGTTTATCCCATCCTCCAGGTTGTTTATGAATAAATTAAATAGGATTGGTCCCAGCACAGAACCCTGGGGGACCCCACTACCCACCCCAGACCATTCCGAGTATTCCCCATTTATCACCACTCTCTGAACTCGCCCTTGTAGCCAGTTTTCAATCCATGTACTCACCCTATGGTCCATGCCAACAGACCTTATTTTGTACAGTAAACGTTTATGCGGAACTGTGTCAAATGCTTTCGCAAAATCCAGATACACCACGTCTACGGGCCATCCTTTACCTAGGTGGCAACTCACCTCCTCATAGAAAGTTAATAGATTGGTTTGGCAAGAATGATTCCTCATGAATCCATGCTGATTACAGCTAATGATACCATTCTCGTTACTAAAATCTTGTATATAGTCCCTTATCATCCAGCTAACTGGTCTGTAATTCCCAGGGATGTATTTTGGGCCCTTTTTAAATATTGGTGCTACTTTGCCTTTTCTCCAATCACCTGGTACCATTCCAGTCAGTAGACTGTCAGTAAAAATTAGGAACAATGGTCTGGCAATTACTTGACTGAGTTCCCTAAGTACCCTCAGGTGCAAACCATCTGGTCCCGGTGATTTATTAATGTTAAGTTTCCCAAGTCTAATTTTAATTCTGTCCTCTGTTAACCATGGAGGTGCTTCCTGTGTTGTGTCATGAGGATACACACTGCAGTTTTGGTTACTGAAGCCTCCCGATTCCCTCGTGAAGACTGAGAAGAATAAATTCAATACCTTCCCCATCTCCCCATTCTTTGGAACCAGATGTCCTTCCTCGTTCTTTATGGGGTCAATATATTCTGTCCTCCCTTTTTTACTATGACTAGCTATGACTAAGCACCGTGTCTGGTGTGAAACATGTCAGCGGCTGTGCAGTTAGTCTGTACTTACCCTTGATACCTTGATTTTAAAACATATTTCCAATAAAGGTGAATATTTGGAGTGCGGCTATCCAGCTATACATTTTTTCTATTTCATTTTCTGTTGCAAACAGAGCCAGCACCCTGTTTGATTGTGGAGACAGCTGATTTTGGGAGGGTTAATCGTCCTGGAGCGGTGAACTTCTACACTTCCTTTTTTACTGTTTACATACTTAAGGAATTTCTTGGGTTTTTTTTTTTGCTCTCCTCCGCTGTGTGTCTTTCATGTTCTATCTTAGCTGCCCTAATTACACCCTTACATTTCTTGTTGTATTCTTTATAAAGTCTTTATAAAGTCTGAAAGCTGATGGTGATCCTTCAACCTTGTATTTTTTGAAGGCCTTCTCCTTTGCTTTTATATGAATTTTTACATTGGAGTTAAGCCATCCAAGACTTTTGTTCACTCTTTTAAATGTATTACCTAATGGGATGCACTGGCTAATGCCCTTATTTAATATGCTTTTAAAGCAAGCCCGTCTCTCCTCCATGTTCTTTGTTCCTAAGATTTTATCCCAATTTATGCCTTCTAACAAGGTTCGTAGTTCAGGGAAGTTGGCTCTTTTGAAATTCAGTGTCTTTGTATTCCCCTTATGTTTCCTATTTGTGTGATTTATACTGAATCCAATTGACCTGTGATCACTGTTTCCTAAATTGCTCCGTATTTCCACATCCGTGATCAGGTCTTTATTGTTGGTAATCAGTAGATCCAGTAATGCTTTATTTCTAGTTGGTGCGTCTACCATCTGAACCATGAAATTGTCCTGCAAAACATTTAGGAACTGGCGAGCCTTAGACAAATGTGTGGTTCCCTCCGCCCAGTCTATGTCTGGATAATTAAAATTCCCCATTATGATAACACTTCCCATCCTTGCTGCTAATCCAAATTGTGATAGGAGATCTATCTCCCCCTCCCCCTTTTTTACCCTCTCTATCCCTGCGATAAAGGGTGTACCCTTGCATGGTTGCCAGCCAATCATGAGAGCTGTTGAACCAGGTCTCTGAAATTCCCACAAAATCCAAATCCTCCTTGTGCAACAGTATCTCTAGTCTATTTTACCTTGGCTTTTATCCCAGTGTCCACACACCTTTTCCTTTCCCCTACTCCTTATCTTCTAGCTTTGTTCCACGCTCTACCCAATTAACACCATCTCTTCTATTGTGTTCTTCACCAGTTCCCTGGGCTCACCCCCATTACCTCGGTTATGGTAAGGTGACCCCCTTCCAACATGGTCATTCACTTTTCCACCTGGCCTGCATATCGGTCTTGTTTGTTACCTCAGCTCCCGGGGGGATGAATTTTCACCTCAGAATATCTACGGTTTTTATCAACAATATCATTATCTATCCTCTTGTATACTATAGGTAAGAGTTGTTAGGACTACTGTTTTATGTTCCTTCTCTTCCTACTATAATCAATTACCATTGATTATTGATTCATTGTTTATCATAGGTACCCCCAATATATAGCTGCTCCTGATGAGTGGAAACGATCCACGAAACGCGTCGAGCTTTTTCATGATTGGATGCTATGCCACAATAACCATGATTCCAATATGGGTTTGATTTGTTTAAATCATCAAAAAAATATATTGGTTAATATTATACAGCTACTCTGGAGTACACTGTTGGTTCATTATCAATTATATGTAACAATGCTATTGTATTATGAATTTTATTGTGCTATGATTATATCATGCCTTTTAATTCTGCTAATTACATATTTATCTACTATTAATGTTATCCACTCTACTACCTCCTCTCATGTTGCCAATAAATTATTCTTACCATTTTGATTGATTTAATCTACCTCAGTGTCTTGTTTCATATAAAGTCCCAAATTTCCCCCCCTTCTTTTCAATAATATTTAGGGATGGAGACCGGTGTACTGGATGGTCACGGCTCATATAAAGTCCCACCTATTTTTAATTTCTTCTTAAGTTTAATAGGGATGGAAACAACCCACTGGTCTATCTTATTTTACCACTTGGTTATTTTCTGTCATATCATCCAATGCAGTCAGTATAGATACATGCTATACTGGTATCATTCCTGGGTTGTTGTACTCTTCCAGTAAGGCAACCACCTCTAAGAAGAGGGTGATCCCATCCACTTCCGGGAGCTGCGACGCACACTGCGGCTATCCTCCAATCTCCTGGCTGGTTGGTCATGGGATCGCTGGCTCGCTCCCGCTGTGCATCGACGCCACGCCCACACGCCTGACGTCCGGCGTCATCAGTGACGCCATACGCTTACGTGTCTGTTTTTTTCATCGGCGCACAACACGTGGGATGCCGGGCGCCTTCTTAAGAGCGCGAGTCGCTCGGACGGGGTTGCCCTCTTCCCATGAGTTGCGCAATCCTCAGCGTGACGTTGGTATTCATACTTGACGATGCTGCGGGCTCCCCTCACCACTACACCCCTTTCCGGAGATTGCTCCCTGCCTCATTTTTCACCAAGGCTCACTCCACATGGTAATCCTTCACCTCTTATTCTATTACGGCACTTTAGGTTAATTCTTTTTCTAGGTTCTTTTCTCAACCTAGGGTGGTTTGCTACCTCTCATGTGTCACATTGGCAGTTCTTTCCACTCTCACCTTGGGGTTTTTACCTTGGCTTTTATCCCAGTGTCCACACACCTTTTCCTTTCCCCTACTCCTTATCTTCTAGCTTTGTTCCACGCTCTACCCTATTAACACCATCTCTTCTATTGTGTTCTTCACCAGTTCCCTGGGCTCACCCCCATTACCTCGGTTATGGTAAGGTGACCCCCTTCCAACATGGTCATTCACTTTTCCACCTGGCCTGCATATTGGTCTTGTTTGTTACCTCAGCTCCCGGGGGGATGAATTTTCACCTCAGAATATCTACGTTTTTTATCAACAATATCATTATCTATCCTCTTGTATACTATAGGTAAGAGTTGTTAGGACTACTGTTTTATGTTCCTTCTCTTCCTACTATAATCAATTACCATTGATTATTGATTCATTGTTTATCATAGGTACCCCCAATATATAGCTGCTCCTGATGAGTGGAAACGATCCACGAAACGCGTCGAGCTTTTTCACGATTGGATGCTATGCCACAATAACCATGATTCCAATATGGGTTTGATTTGTTTAAATCATCAAAAAAATATATTGGTTAATATTATACAGCTACTCTGGAGTACACTGTTGGTTCATTATCAATTATATGTAACAATGCTATTGTATTATGAATTTTATTGTGCTATGATTATATCATGCCTTTTAATTCTGCTAATTACATATTTATCTACTATTAATGTTATCCACTCTACTACCTCCTCTCATGTTGCCAATATATTATTCTTACCATTTTGATTGATTTAATCTACCTCAGTGTCTTGTTTCATATAAAGTCCCAAATTTCCCCCCCTTCTTTTCAATAATATTTAGGGATGGAGACCGGTGTACTGAATGGTCACGGCTCATATAAAGTCCCACCTATTTTTAATTTCTTCTTAAGTATCTCTAGTCCACCCTTCTTGTCCTCCAGGTCCCTGGCATTGGTGAACATGCCATGTAGTATAGACCAGTCGCATTCTATCCTCCTATTGGGTGTTCCTGAGATTGCAACTAGGACTTGTTACTATACTTACCTTGGGTTTATGTGCTTTAGTAAACCTACCACTAATGCCCCCAATACTACCCTCTGGAATATGTTCCGTGCTGACTATCTTTACCTCTAGGCCCTCCCCCTCCATCGCCTAGTTTAAAAAAACCCTCTAACTTTCTGGCCATTGTCACTGCCAGCTGATCTGCATCCTCCTCATTTAGGTGCAGTCTGTCTCTTCTATAGTACTGGTGATCGACTGAGAAGTCGGCCCAGTCCTCCAGGAACCCAAACCCCTCCTTACTACACCAGCTCCTGAGCCACTTGTTTACTTCCCTAATCTCCCTCTGCCTTTCTGGTGTGGCTCGATGTATTGGTAGTATTCCTGAGAATACTACCTTGGAGGTCATCCTTTTCCTCAATTTAGCTCCCAAGTCCCTAAAATTGTTCTTTAGGACACTCCTTCTGCCTCTGACTTTGTCATTGGTGCCAATGTGCACCATGACAGCTGGGTCTTCCCCAGCCCCTCCCAGTAAACTGTCCACCAGATCCGTGTGCCGAACCAGAGCGCTCGGTAGACAACAGTTCGGTGCTTCAGGTCTTTATCACAGATTGTCCTTCTAAGAATTGAGACCCCAAACACCAGAATCTGTCTTTCCTTTCCCTTTGCTTCCCCCCACTTTCACTGGAGGTGTTCTTCTCCTGGCAGCTAGGAGAGTCCCTCAGCTTCAGCAGTGCTGGCCCCTGACTGGTTTCACCAGTGTCACTCAATGGAGCGTACTTATCGGAATGCTCCAGCCCTGGATCGACCTCCCTGGCACTTCCCCCTCTACCCTTCCTGACTGTCACCCATTTACTCTTTTCTAGTGCCTGCACCACTGTGTTTCCACCCGCCTCTGTGCTGGCCCCTGCCGGCACCTGCCGGATACGTTCCTGGCTCTCCTTTAGTATGGAGGATCTTCTCAGTGTTGACAGTTGCTTCCACAGATTCAGAACCTGGGCTTCCAGGGAAACAATGTGCATACATTTTGCACAGCAGTATTCACCCTCGATTGGATGATCAAGGAATACATACGTGCCGCAAGATGTACACAAGTCGCATCTCCACACCCGGGCATCGTACCTACTAATTTAATGAGGATTGGGGATTATACCCTGTCCAAACTACCTAACAACTAACTTCCTAACACTAAAGGGGGCTTCCAGATTCCGGGAAGTCCCCCGCCCGCAGACCCTGACAACCACCGGGCAAGGGTTGTCGAGAAGAGGCCCTTGTCCTCATCAACATGGGGGCAAGGTTCTTTGGGGTGGGGGGCGCAGAGTCCCCCTTGCCCCAAAGCACCCGTAATCCCCCATGTTGAGGGCATGCAACCTGGCATGGTTCAGGAGGGGGGGTGGCGCTCGCTTGTCCCCTCCCTTTCTTGACCTGCTGGGTGGCATGCTCAAATAAGGGTCTGGTATGGATTTTGGGGGGGACCCTATGCTGTTTTTTTCTTAATTTGGCATGGGGGGGGCCTTGTATGGACCTGGGGGGGAACCCTATGCCGTTTTTTTGCAAATTTTTTTTTTTGACATTCAGCTTTCAGCGGGGAACAGCTGATGACTCATCGGTTGCCAAGGACGCGGCGGCCGGCTTCCCGGCCCCCTCCTTAACAGCCAGCTTTATACAGTGTGTTTTACAGTGCGTTTAAAGAGAGAGAAAAAAAAAACGTAAAATGCAAAATGCATGAAAACTGCAAGCAAAAACACATAAAAAACTCTGGCTTAAAAATGCAAAATGCACTGGAAAGCGTGCCTGAAAAAACGCATCAAATGCAGCTGCATAGGTGTGAACCTAGACTTAAGAAAGAAAATAGGCTAGAGTTATAGAAGACTTCCCAGGGTTTTCATTCCTTTGCCCCTGCAGATTACACACATCAACTACCCAATACCAACTTGTAAAAGTACACTCCAGCCAAAACAAGGACATTTTGCACTAGGAACTTTAAAATCAAATATGTGATGTAGACTATCCATACCATTAAAATGGGCTCTCTGTTTTCTCCTGACCCTGTATCCCTCTGTACCTCTTTGGATCCTGCCATTAGAACTATTAGATAAGCACTTTTGATCCTGCTTAGACAGTGCGAGGTACCATTGAAAGCCCTATCATTGAATAGATATGTGCAGCTCCACTCATAGCCCTTTATATTTCTATCACATTGCTCTCTCTCAGTGGTCTACAAACTGAAGCCCTGTGCTTTATTTTTTATTATTTTTTACAATTTTTTTTAAGAGCCCCTTTGGAGGGCTTTGGTGAAATATCAGGCCTCTGATGTTTCGCCTTTGAGACAGAGAAAAGTGATTGAGAACGCAACCCTGAATGGACAGGAATAGCTCTGTACAGAGCTTCCCGTTCAGTCACAAGCATGGTAAACACAGTTTAATATGTTTAAGTTATGAATGGACAATGTCAGAGATTGGTACTGATTCAGAAAAAGTAGGGTGAAATTTCCCGATCCTTTCCCCGCTCTCTATCTTGACAGATCTGACAGATCCCCTGCAGCAGCCGGCTGGAGAGGGGAGGGTTGAACCTGGCAGAGCTGTGGAGGATGGGGAGGGGGGCAGGAGAGAGAGCCGGGAAAGAGCACAGGGGAGCTGGAGAGCACACAGGGGGGCAGCAGAAAGAAGCAGGAAAGGAGGAGGAGCACTGGGGGCGGGTGCCACTGAATGTCTGCTTCTCCTCCTCTCCCTTCTGCAGGCATTCAGCGACTGCAGGAGGAATAAGAAGAGATCGGTATCCTCTATTTACAGGGGGCTGCACGGGTCCCCTGCAGCATGGTACTGGGTCGCCGTTGTGACCCCTGCAACCCCTGTAGATACACCCCTGGGAGTGAGCAAGAGAGGGTGGCTACATTCCTTCATACAGTGGGACCATGGAGAATGAATGTATCCACCTTCTAACAGGAAGTCAGATCACAGCACCAAAAAAAATGGAATTTGGAGATTTAAAGGAGACTGAGAGCAACAAAAAGTACTTTTTTAAAGTTAAGAATACAGACTTGAATGGAATTTTCACTTCATTTTGTCACTTTAGCTGTATTTATTTTTTGTTGTTATTTTTTATGGATTTATTTTTGAAGAACTTTTGCAAAGTTTCACACCCTCAAGTAACCATGCCAAAAGCTCCATCATGGTCCATTTAGTTTCCGAAGCGCTTTTAATTAAAAATGTTGCTAAGCTAGAGTGATTCAGAGATCATATATTTGCTACTCTGCATGCAGAGACAAAAACTCCTTTGTCAGGTTCATAATAATAAAATCAATCCTCGGGGGGAAGGGTTGCTTGCACACAGATTGTTATTTTGTTACTGTTATTTGGAAGTTGCAAAAGGGACACTGATGACACGGCTAATTATAAAGGTTGCTGTAACTGCTTGATCATGTTAAACCTTTATTAAGAGAACCTGTCAGGGCTCATTCTGGGATAATTTGCATAGTGCTTACCCTAGCAGGAGCCGCTGATGATGATGGGTCCCCTGTTCTGCCACAACTCTTAAAGTGTTACTAAACCCACACCAGTAGAATCAGTCTGTATATACAATAAAGCATGCTTGTTATACTTACTGTGAAAACTAAAGGGAGAATCCTCTGCATTGTGTAAAAAGGCTGTTTGGTCCTGTCTTCTCTGATACTCCCCTTCTTCCACAATCCCCAATCCATCTCCTGATAGTACAGAGCATTTGGAGTCACTCTGCACATGCTCAGTTTGATGTTTATTGCTAGAGGGTTTTTTTTTTCTTGGGAGGGTGCATGTGATCAGCACAGGGCCAAGCAGCACTGTCCAGACAGAGGGTCAGGGGTCCTGCAGCCTCATAGGACAGTCAGAGGAGAATGAAAACTCCTCCTGCAAGCTTTGACCAGACACTGATAGAAGTCACAAGACTGCTATATAACACTGAGGAAAAAAGGTATTTAGCAGTTCATATTTACTAAAAAAAATGCATTTTCATGTTCTGTGTACTGTGGGAGACCAGATATAGTGAATGCAGGGTCCTAGGCTTAGTAACACTTTAACCACTTGACGACCGCCTCACGCCGATGTACGTCGGCAAGGTGGCACGGACAGGCAAAATCACGTACATGTACGTGATTTGCCTTCCGCGGGTGGGGGGTCCGATCGGTCCCCCCCCCGGTGCCCGAGGCGGTCGCCATTTGTTCCCGGGCGATGAGAGGTGAGGGGGCGGCCATCCATTGTTGGCCACCCCCTCCCGATCGCTCCCGGCGAATGAAAATGCTTCCTTTCCCTCTGTAATGTAAACAGAGGGAAAGGAAGTGATGTCATCTCTCCTCGAGTCGGTCTTTTTGATCCGACGCAGAGGAGAGAAGACATCCAAGTAAGTGCACCAACACTACATTTACAGTAGAACACGCAGGCACACTTTTCACCCCCCTGTCACCCCCCGATCACCCCCCTGTACCCCCTGTCACTCTGTCACCAATAGCAGTTTTTTTTTTTTTTGCATTGGTGTCAGTTTGTGTCAGTTAGAAGTGTTAGGGCAGTTAGGTTAGCCCCCTTTAGGTCTAGGGTACCCCCCCTTAGGTCCAGGGTACCCCCCTAACCCCCCCTAATAAAAGTTAACCCCTTGATTACCCCCCGTCACCAGTGTCGCTAAGCGATCGTTTTTCTGATCGCTGTATTAGTGACACAGGTGACGCTAGTTAGGGAGGTAAGTATATAGGTTCGCTGTCAGTGTTTTATAGCGACAGGGACCCCCATATACTACCTGCTAAAGGTTTTAACCCCCTGATTGCCCCCTAGTTAACCCTTTCACCAGCGATCACCGTATAACTGTTACGGGTGACGCTGGTTAGCTAGTTTGTTTTTTGTAGTTTATTACAGTTTATTACAGTTTATTATAGTTTATTATAGTTTTAGGGCACCCGCCGTTTATTACCCTATAAAGGTTTAACCCCCTAATTGCCCGGCGGTGATAGAAGTTAAGTTTTTAGGATCAGATAAGGTCTGCGTCGCCCCAGGCAGCGTCAGATTAGCGCCAGTACCGCTAAAACCCACGCACGCAGCATACACCTCCCTTAGTGCTATAGTATCTGAATGGATCGATATCTGATCCGATCAGATCTATACTCCCCAGCAGTTTAGGGTTCCCTGAAACGCAGTGTTAGTGGGATCAGCCCAGATACCTGCTAGCACCTGCGTTTTGCTCCTCGGCCCAGCCCTGCCCAGCCCACCCAAGTGCAGTATCGATCGATAACTGACACTTACAAAACACTAAGCACACATAACTGCAGCGTTCGCAGAGTCAGGCCTGATCCCTGCGATCGCTAACAGTTTTTTGGTAGCGTTTTTATACAGTCGCCAACAGTCAGGAGCTTTTTTGCCTGTGAGTCTCACTAGTGTACCCCTAAATTTAGAGGCCAAAATGGCAAATCGAAGGTACACTAGTGAAGAGGCCTACACGTTTCTGAGTATGACAGATAGTGAAGAGGAAGTCACTCATCTGTCAAGTTCAGGCTCAGAATACGAACCTGTAGAGGACAGCGGCTCCATGACAGATAGCTCTGACGACAGAGTTGTGGTCCCTGCTAGAGTCAGGCGTACCAGACCCCATTCTTCTTCTTCTGTCCTTGAAGTGCAAGAACCGCAGGGCTCTCGTATGGAGCAGAGAAGTACTAGCGCCGCTATTCCTTCTGGTGAACTGGCAAGCACCAGCGGCCTAGTACACCCTGGTCGTACATCCAGCACTGCAGTATCACGTGGTGACGTGGCGAGTCCCATAAGTGCAGTTCAAGCTGGCGAGGTGGCAAGCACTAGTAGTGTCCCGCTGCCACCAAGAAGACAAAGACAGGCCCGTCGTGCCCATAGTGCCCTTCCTGCTGCATTGGCCAATCCGAATTGGGAACCTTCCACTTCTGCAGCACCCGTACTTCCCCCTTTCACTGGCCAACCCGGAATTCAGGTGGAAACAGTTGACTTTACGCCACTGGATTTTTATTCACTGTTTTTCACCGAAGATCTCTATAGATCTATTGTGGACCAAAGCAATTTATACGCTGGTCAACACATCGCCGCTAATCCCCAGTCCTCCCTTGCCAGAGATTGGAGACCAATTACGGTCTCTGAATTTAAGACCTTTCTGGGCCTTTCCCTCCTCATGGGGTTGAATAAAAAGAGTAAGTTGCGGTCATATTGGTCCACTGACCCAATTTACCATTCACCCTTGTTCTCTGCTTCCATGGCCAGGGCACGATACGAGCAGATTTTGCGGTTCATGCACTTCAACGACAATGAACTCTGTCGTCCTCGTGGAGACCCTGCATACGATCGGCTCTACAAAATTCGGCCCCTCGTAAACCACTTCAACCAACGTTTTGCAGACTTGTTTACCCCCCATCAAGTTGTCTGCGTTGATGAGTCCCTGATTAAGTTTTCTGGCCGCTTGTCATTCAAACAGTACCTTCCCAGCAAGCGTGCCAGATACGGGGTCAAGATGTATAAGCTCTGTGACAGGGCCACAGGCTATACATGTAGATTTATGGTTTACGAGGGCAAAGATAGTCACGTAGAGCCGACAAACTGCCCTGACTACATAGGAAGCGCTGGCAAGATAGTGTGGGACTTGGTGTCACCCTTATTCGGAAAGGGGTACCACTTGTACGTGGACAATTATTATACGAGCGTGCCACTTTTTAGTCACTTGTTTGATCAGCAGATTGGAGCATGTGGCACCGTGCGACCTAATCGCCGGGGCTTTCCCCAGCGGCTTGTAGATTCCCGTCTTAGGCTGGGGGAGAGAGCCTGCTTGAAGTATAATAATTTGCTCGCTATGAAGTGGAGGGATAAGAAGAATGTTTTCGTTCTCACCTCCCTTCATGCAGACACGACGACCCAAATTTCTACGGCGACTGGTGTTGTGGAGAAACCCCTCTGTGTCCACGAATACAACCTTAATATGGGAGGGGTGGACCTCAACGACCAGTTGTTGGCGCCGTACTTAGTTGCCCGTAAGGCCAGACGCTGGTACAAAAAAGTGTCTGTATACTTATTTCAATTGGCTTTGCTGAATGCTCATGTGCTATACAGAGCTTCAGGACAGACTGGATCCTTCCTTAAATTCCAGGAAGAGATCGTCAGAGCCCTTCTGTTTCCAGACGGTGCTCTACCTCACCTTCCCCAACCAAATGCAGTAAGCCGGCTGCATGAGCGGCATTTTCTTTATGCCATCCCGAGTACCCCTACCCAACGAGCCCCCCAAAAAAGATGTCGTGTCTGTAGCAAGCGCGGATTTAGGCGTGACACCCGGTCTTATTGTCCCTCCTGTCCTGGCAATCCTGGTCTTTGCATGGGTGAATGCTTTGAACGCTACCATACATTAGTTGAGTATTAGCGTAGGGTTCAGCACTGCACAGACTAGGCACACTAACACAGGGTCTCCCAAGATGCCATTGCATTTTGAGAGACCCAAACCTGGAACAAGTTACAAAAGTTAAAAGTTACTAAAAAAAAGTGTAAAAAAAAAATTAAAAAAAAATTAAAAAAAATAAAAACAAAAAAAAATATAAAATAAAAAAACCAAAAATAGTTGTTGTTTTATTGTTCTCTCTCTCTCTATTCTCTCTCTATTGTTCTTCTCTTTTTTACTCTATTCTATTCTGCAATGTTTTATTGTTATTATGTTTTACCATGTTTCCTTTTCAGATTTTTCATACTTTACCGTTTACTTTGTTTTGTTGGTAACCATTTTATTGTTTTCAGGTACACCATTCAGTTGCAGCGCGGATTTATTTATCTTGACAGCAACAGCGTTTGCTCCCACGATATCTAAAGCCGTGACTCCAGCGCTGTCGGAGGTGATTTCACCACCACAGTTACATACTTCAGCATATATGCCGAAGCGTGGGGGCAGCAGTGGGTGGAGGAGCAATTTGCTCCTGCCTTTTGCGGGAGGATGCCCCCATGCTTCGGCATATATATATATTTTAGGCACAGGTTGCGTTAAATGTTTTATTTTTTACTATGGTTTTTTTTTGTATTTGCTTTGCAGGTATGGTAAGTCTTACTGTTATACTGTAATGTTACTTTGTTTTATTGTTAACCATCATTTGCTTAGCAGGTACGCCATTCAGTTGCAGCGCGGATTTATTTATCTTGACAGCAACAGCGTTTGCTCCCACGATATATAAAGCCGTGACTCCAGCGCTGTCGGAGGTGATTTCACCACCACAGTTACATACTTCAGCATATATGCCGAAGCGTGGGGGCAGCAGTGGGTGGAGGAGCAATTTGCTCCTGCCTTTTGCGGGAGGATGCCCCCATGCTTCGGCATATATATATTTTAGGCACAGGTTGCGTTAAATGTTTTATTTTTTACTATGTTTTTTTTTTGTATTTGCTTTACAGGTATGGTAAGTCTTACTGTTATACTGTAATGTTACTTTGTTTTATTGTTAACCATCATTTGCTTAGCAGGTACGCCATTCAGTTGCAGCGCGGATTTATTTATCTTGACAGCAACAGCGTTTGCTCCCACGATATATAAAGCCGTGACTCCAGCGCTGTCGGAGGTGATTTCACCACCACAGTTACATACTTCAGCATATATGCCGAAGCGTGGGGGCAGCAGTGGGTGGAGGAGCAATTTGCTCCTGCCTTTTGCGGGAGGATGCCCCCATGCTTCAGCATATATAAATGGTGCATGTATGCCCATCATTAGAAGTGGGTGGATGAAGGGAGGTATTCTAATGGTGGGCATACCCACCGATCAATATCTTTTTTTCGTTCAGCCCACAGGCTGCATGAAAAAAAAGTTTACAATATATGCCTAACAAGGACCAGCAACGTACTGGTATGTTGCTGGACTTTGAGTGGTTATACCAGAATGATGCCTGCAGGTTTAGGTATCATCTTGGTATCATTCTTTTCAGCCAGCGGTCGGCTTTCATGTAAAAGCAATCCTAGCGGCTAATTAGCCTCTAGACTGCTTTTGCAAGCAGTGGGAGGGAATGCCCCCCCCTCCCCCACCGTCTTCCATGTTTTTCTCTGGCTTTCCTGTCCCAACAGGGAACCTGAAAATGCAGCCGGTCATTCAGCCAGCTGACCATAGAGCTGATCAGAGACCAGAATGGCTCCAAACATCTCTATGGCCTAAGAAACCAGAAGCTACGAGCATTTTATGACTTAGATTTCGCCGAATGTAAACAGCGCCATTGGGAAATTGGGAAAGCATTTTATCACACCGATCTTGGTGTGATCAGATGCTTTGAGGGCAGAGGAGAGAACTAGGGTCTAATAGAGCCCAATTTTTTAAAAAAAGAGTACCTGTCACTACCTATTGCTATCATAGGGGATATTTACATTCCCTGAGATAACAATAAAATTAATTTTAAAAAAATAAAAATGAAAGGAACAGTTTAAAAATAAGATAAAAAAGCAAAAAAATAATAAAGAAAAAAAAAAAAAAAAAAAAAGCACCCCTGTCCCCCCCTGCTCTCGCGCAAAGGCGAACGCAAGCGTCGGTCTGGCGTCAAATGTAAACAGCAATTGCACCATGCATGTGAGGTATCACCGCGAAGGACAGAACAAGGGCAGTAATTTTAGCAGTAGACCTCCTCTGTAAATCTAAAGTGGTAACCTGTAAAGGCTTTTAAAGGCTTTTAAAAATGTATTTATTATGTCGCCGCTGCGCGTTTGTGCGCAATTTTAAAGCATGTCATGTTTGGTATCCATGTACTCGGCCTAAGATCATCTTTTTTATTTCATCAAACATTTGGGCAATATAGTGTGTTTTAGTGCATTAAAATTTAAAAAAGTGTGTTTTTTCCCCAAAAAATGCGTTTGAAAAATCGCTGCGCAAATACTGTGTGAAAAAAAAATATGAAACACCCACCATTTTAATCTGTAGGGCATTTGCTTTAAAAAAAATATATAATGTTTGGGGGTTCAAAGTAATTTTCTTGCAAAAAAAAAATTATTGTTTCATGTAATCAAAAAGTGTCAGAAAGGGCTTTGTCTTCAAGTGGTTAGAAGAGTGGGTGATGTGTGACATAAGCTTCTAAATGTTGTGCATAAAATGCCAGGACAGTTCAAACCCCCCCCAAATGACCCCATTTTGGAAAGTAGACACCCCAAGCTATTTGCTGAGAGGCATGTCGAGTCCATGGAATATTTTATATTGTGACACAAGCTGCGGGAAAGAGACAAATATTTTTTTTTTTTTTTTGCACAAAGATGTCACTAAATGATATATTGCTCAAACATGCCATGGGAATATGTGAAATTACACCCCAAAATACATTCTGTTGCTTCTCCTGAGTATGGGGATACCACATGTGTGGGACTTTTTGGGAGCCTAGCCGCGCACGGGACCCCGAAAAACAAGCCCCGCCTTCAGGCTTTCTAAGGGCGTAAATTTTTGATTTCACTCTTCACTGCCTAGCACAGTTTCGGAGGCCATGGAATGCCCAGATAGCACAACCCCCCCCCAAATGACCCCATTTTGGAAAATAGACACCCCAAGCTATTTGCTGAGAGGTATAGTGAGTATTTTGCAGACCTCACTTTTTGTCACAAACTTTCGAAAATTGAAAAAAGAAAAAAAAAATACATTTTTTTTGTCTTTCTTCATTTTCAAAAACAAATGAGAGCTGCAAAATACTCACCATGCCTCTCAGCAAATAGCTTGGGGTGTCTACTTTCCAAAATGGGGTCATTTGGGGGGGTTTTGTGCCATCTTGGCATTTTATGGCCTTCAAAACTGTTATAGGAAGTGAGGAGTGAAATCAAAAATTTATGCCCTTAGAAATCCTGAAGGCGGTGCTTGGTTTTCGGGGCCCCGTACGCGGCTAGGCTCCCAAAAAGTCCTAAACATGTGGTATCCCCATACTCAGGAGAAGCAGCAGAATGTATTTTGGGGTGTAATTCCACATATGCCCATGGCATGTTTGAGCAATATATCATTTAGTGACAACTTTGTGCAAAAAAAAAAAAAAAAAAGTGTTACTTTCCCGCAACTTGTGTCAAAATATAAAATATTCCATGGACTCAACATGCCTCTCAGCAAATAGTTTGGGGTGTCTACTTTCCAAAATGGGGTCATTTGGGGGGGTTTTGTGCCATCTTGGCATTTTATGGCCTTCAAAACTGTGATAGGTAGTGAGGAGTCAAATCACAACATTACGCCCTTAGAAATCCTGAAGGCGGTGCTTGGTTTTCGGGGCCCCGTATGCGGCTAGGCTCCCAAAAAGTCCCACACATGTGGTATCCCCATACTCAGGAGAAGCAGCTAAATGTATTTTGGGGTGCAATTCCACATATGCCCATGTCCTGTGTGAGAAATATATCATTTAGTGACAACTTTGTGCAAAAAAAAAAAAAATTGTCACTTTCCCGCAACTTGTGTCAAAAAAGAAAGTATTCCATGGACTCAACATGCCTCTCAGCAAATAGCTTGGGGTGTCTACTTTCCAAAATGGGGTCATTTGGGGGGGTTTTGTGCCATCTGGGCATTTTATGGCCTTCAAAACTGTGATAGGTAGTGAGGAATGAAATCAAAAATTTATGCCCTTAGAAATCCTGAAGGCGGTGATTGGTTTTCGGGGCCCCGTACGCGGCTAGGCTCCCAAAAAGTCCCACACATGTGGTATCCCCATACTCAGGAGAAGCAGCTGAATGTATTTTGGGGTGCAATTCCACATAGGCCCATAGCCTGTGTGAGCAATATATCATTTAGTGACAACTTTTTGTAAATATTTTTTTTTTTTTTTTTTTTTGTCATTATTCAATCACTTGGGACAAAAAAAATAAATATTCAATGGGTTCAACATGCCTCTCAGCAATTTCCTTGGGGTGTCTACTTTCCAAAATGGGGTCATTTGGGGGGGTTTTGTACTGCCCTGCCATTTTAGCACCTCATGAAATGACATAGGCAGTCATAAACTAAAAGCTGTGTAAATTCCAGAAAATGTACCCTAGTTTGTAGACGCTATAACTTTTGCGCAAACCAATGAATATACGCTTATTAACTTTTTTTTTACCAAAGACATGTGGCCGAATAAATTTTGGCCTAAATGTATGACTAAAATTGAGTTTATTGGATTTTTTTTATAACAAAAAGTAGAAAATATCATTTTTTTTCAAAATTTTCGGTCTTTTTCCGTTTATAGCGCAAAAAATAAAAATGGCAGAGGTGATCAAATGCCATCAAAAGAAAGCTCTATTTGTGGGAAGAAAAGGACGCAAATTTCGTTTGGGTACAGCATTGCATGACCGCGCAATTAAAAGTTAAAGTGATGCAGTGCCAAATTGGAAAAAGACCTCTGGTCCTTAGGCAGCATAATGGTCCGGGGCTCAAGTGGTTAAAGTGATAGTAAAGTCTCAGTTTTTCTTCTTTAAAAATAACAAACACGTTATACTTACCTGCTCACTGTAATGGTTTTGCACAGAGCATCCCGATCCTCCTTTTTGGGTCCCTTGCCGACTCTTCTGGCTCCTCCCTCCTGCCGAGTGCACCCACAGCAAGCAGCTTGCTATGGAGCCTAGTTGCTGCTCTGTGTGTCGTTGGTTCGGCCCGCCTCCTCTCTCTCCTCATTGGCTCACTGGTTTTGATTGACAGCAGTGGGAGCCAATGCCGCCGTGCTGCCGTCTCAGCCAATGAGGAGGGAGAGTCCTGGCAGCCAAGACACTCCTGCAACCTGGCTGGATCGATATGGGCTCAGGTAAGTATTAGGGGGGCTGAGGGAGGGTGCTGCACACAGGTTTGTTATCTTAATGCATAGAATGCATTAAGATAACAAACCTTCTGACTTTACCCACTGACACGCGGTTCAAGGTAGAGGGCCACTCACACCTGGGTGCATGCCTCACATTTTTGTAAATATTTTATTCTATCTTTTCATGTGACAACACTGAAGAAATTACACTTTGCTACAATGTAAAGTAGTGAGTGTACAGCTTGTATAACAGTGTAAATTTGCTGTCCCCTCAAAATAACTCAACATACAGCCATTAATGTCTAAACTACTGGCAACAAAAGTGAGTACACCCCTAAGTGAAAATGTCCAAATTGTGCCCAAAGTGTCAATATTTTGTGTGGCCACCATTTTTTTCCAGCACTGCCTTAACCCTCTTGGGCATGGAGTTCACCAGAGCTTCACAGGTTGTCACTGGAGTCCTCTTCCCCTCCTCCATGATGACATCACAGAGCTGGTGGATGTTAGAGACCTTGCGCTCCTCCACCTTCCATTTGAGGATGCCCCACAGATGCTCAATAGGGTTTAGGTCTGGAGACATGCTTGGCCAGTCCATCACCTTTACCCTCAGCTTCTTTAGCAAGGCAGTGGTCGTCTTGGAGGTGTTTTTGGGGTCGTTATCATGTTGGAATACTGCCCTACGGCCCAGTCTCCGAAGATAGGGGATCATGCTCTGCTTTAGTACTGTATGTCACAGAACATGTTGGCATTCATGGTTCCCTCAATGAACTGTAGCTCCCCAGTGCCGGCAGCACTCATGCAGCCCCAGACCATGACACTCCCACCACCATGCTTGACTGTAGGCAAGACACACTTATCTTTGTACTTCTCACCTGGTTGCCGCCACACACGCTTGACATAACCTGAACCAAATAAGTATATCTTGGTCTCATCAGACCACAGGACATGGTTCCAGTAATCTGTTTCCTTAGAGCCCATTCACACAGGGGCAACACGACTTCCAGCGCGACTTTGGGAGGCAACTTGGACACGACTTGAGTATGAATCACAGCACGACTTGGGGCAACTTACAACACAACTTGAAGTCCCCTCCAGGACAGGGAACTTTACAAGTGGCCAATCAGAGCTTATCAGCTGTGTGTGAGAAGGAGGGGGCTGGCTGTTTAGTGGAGTAAATTACTTTCTGTTTCCTTTCTGCTTCCTGTAAAGTTGCCTCAGTATGAACAGTGATCAGACTTGGAGGCAACTTCCATTGAAATCAATGGGTACAAGTTGCCTTCAAGTCGGATTGAAGTAGTACAGGAACCTTTTCTGAAGTCGGAGCGACTGCAGTAGTGTGCATTAAGACAGATCCATTCACTTACATTGATTTTTTCATGTAGCGCGACTAGGGGCGACTTGGGGCGACTTGAAGTCAGATCCAAAGTTGCCCCTGTGTGAATGGGCTCTCAGTCTGCTTGCCTTCAGCATACTGTTTGCGGGCTTTCTTGTGCATCATCTTTAGAAGAGGCTACCTTCTGGGACAACAGCCATACAGACCAATTTGATGCAGTGTGTCCCCCTTTCCCTTTTCTCCCCGTCCCCCCTTCCTCCTGCCCTCCCCCCTTCCCCCTCTCCCCCCCCCTTTCCTTCCTTCTCCTCCCTTTCCCATCCCTGCCTCCCCTTCCCCGCCCCCCCTTTCCTCTCCCTTTACCCCCTTCCCCCTCCCCTTTTTTCCCTCCCCCCCCTTTCCTGTTTCCTCCCTTTACCTTCCTCTCTTTTCCTTTTCTCTCCTCTTTTTCCTTTTCTATCTTTCTCCCCCCCCCCGTCCCTCACCTTCCCTTCCCTCCTTCACTCTAGTTCTAAATTCATTCCACCTGGGTGGCCTAATTCACCTACAATTGATCCACACTCCTACCTTCTAATATGTTTCCCATTTTTTTAATACATTAGTGTACCCTGCCATAAAAAATCCCCCGTGCTCGCCCCCGGGGGAATGCCCGTCCTACGGGTGTCTCACAGTACCGTCTTACCCCTAGTCTGGCAGTGGTTGGTGAGTGTATTTTTACTTTTCCGAAATGAACTACCACTCCAATTTTATGTTATTGTTTATAAATTTATTATTAGTTATTGTGTATGTAATTGTGGTTATTTGATCCTTAGAGAATTCACTTGGACGCCGCCTGAAGAAGCGGTCAATCCACGAAACTGTTGAGGATACGTTCCCAAGTACTCTAAAATAACAGCCTTCAACCACCTTTGTGGGCACTTTTAAATGTTATTGCAATTTATGTACTGTAAATAACAGCTAGGTGTGAGATCTATATTTTGATTATATAGATGTTTTAAATGTTTTTTGAATAAATTTAAATTTTACCCATAATTGTATCGTTGTATGTGGTACCGGAATAGTCCAATTAGCTTATGGGGGGGCGGGGGGGGGGGGGGGACTTAATTGGAGTAGTCCCTATAGATTTTTCTTCCTCCTCTCCCCATCTTTCTCTATATAAATATTTATAAAGGATGAAGGTACCCAAATAATATGTATTTATTATCACTTACCTGGCAATTATTTCATTAAATTGATGCAGTGTGCGGAGTATGGTCGGAGCACTGACAGTCTGACCCCCCACCTCTTCAACCTCTGCAGCAATGCTGGCAGCAATCGGCGCATGCGCAGAAGACAGCATAGTTCGGGGACCACCTCCCTGAAATTAGTTTTTGCAGGTTGGGATGTCTGAATTAAGTCACATACTACCAGATGGTAGGGTAAATAAATGTATTATGTCAAAGCAGGTAAACAGTGCAAGACTTTACACCCACCAATAGTACACTTTAAAGTTGCAAACTAAGTAACTGAGATAACTAATAATGAGTGGGATCAGACCCAGTTAATGCAACAATAATGTCCTAGAGTGCACTCTGTACTAATACCCCAGATGTGGGTATCTGTAAATGTTCCTGAAGGGGGTACCCCTAGACAGTGATGTCTAAAGTACCTGCCACCTGAATGTTAAGGTTGGCCAGTAGTGTTAATTTCGTCAACAAAATTAACACTATTTGAGTAGACTAAGGCTGCTTTCAAACTGAGCCGTGGCCGCAATGGCGGTAAAGTTCTGCTCGTTTTAACCTCCACTAGCATCCGAAGAAAGGGTTAAAAGTTCCCGTGTTGCAGACAGGGGCGCCCCAAAGATGCTGCTTGCAGGACATTTTTTCCCGTCCTGCAAGTGCACCACCCCAGTGTGAAAGCACTTGGGCTTTCACACTGGGGTGGCATGGGAGGTAGTTTTCAGGCTCTTTACAGTCGCTATTTTTAGCGCTAAAACACCGGAAAATGCCTTTAGTGTGAAAGGGGTCTAAAATATGACTAAGGGCTGGTTCACACCACAAAAACGCACTCAAGATCCTGCATTCGCATTTTTAACGCGGTATGGTGCATTTTTGATGCGTTTTATATGCGTTTCTGGATGCATTCCAGATGCTTCTTTACTTTTTTTCCATGTTTTTTCCCTGTTTTTTTCCCCACTGTACTGGTGTCTGGTGTGTTTTTTAATGCAATCCAGTGCACTCCGGTGCGGTTTTGATGCGATTTACCACGTTGATTTTTCCTTTTTTTTCTGGAACTGGAAAGGCCCTGAACTGACCACACTGGTGTGAACTATGCCATTGGAAACCATATAACCTACCTTCTATGTGTTTTTGCTGCAGAAAACGGTGTGAACTGGCCCTCAAACTAAAATGGCATCTTAGTCAAAATATTATAACTAAAGCTAAATCAAAATTTGACATCAAAATTGACACTGCACTACCACATAAAAATAAATAGGGGGCATCTACTAAGCTGCTGAAAGAAAAAACAATAAGAAAAAGGCTTTTCTTTTTTTTTTTTTTCTTAATATTTGATTTTGGTAAAATTTTCAGGTAATATGTGCAATGGCATTACAGCCAATAGAGTTTACAGTTTTTTTTTTTTTTTTTTTTTTATATTTTAAAGTTGTTTGTCAAAAAGCAATATTTTTGTTTATTTATTAAAATTGTTTTCTATTGATAAAGATGTTACATAGTTACATAGTAGGTGAGGTTGAAAAAAGACACAAGTCCATCAAGTCCAACCTATGTGTGTGATTATGTGTCAGTATTAAATTGTATATCCCTGTATGTCGCTGTCATTCAGGTGATTATCTAATAGTTTCTTGAAGCTATCAATGCTCCCTGCTGAGACCACCGCCTGTGGAAGGGAATTCCACAACCTTGCCGCTCTTACAGTAAAGAAACCTCTACGTAGTTTAAGGTTAAACCTCTTTTCTTCTAATAGGGCGTACACACGGTCGGACTTTGTTCGGACATTCCGACAACAAAATCCTAGGATTTTTTCTGACGGATGTTGGCTCAAACTTGTTTTGTCTACACACGGTCACACAAAGTTGTCGGAATTTCCGATCGCCAACCACGCGGTCACGTACACCACGTACGACGAGACTAGAAAAGGCCGGTTCAGAACCAAGGGCGGCACCCTTTGGGCTCCTTTTGCTAATCTCGTGTTAGTAAAAGTTTGGTGAGAGACGATTCGCGCTTTTTCAGACTCGTGGCTTTCAGATCGTTTTCTGCTGTTCAGTTTGTGCTTGTGGGTTTGTATCTGCTCTTCAGTGCGTGCAGCAAGTTCCGCGTGACTTTAGGTAGTTATTGTATTCTTGTTCGTTCGTTACTGTTTTTCAGGTCGCTCTTCACAGGCCTTGCTGTTCTTCAGTGCGTTCTGTTACTTCGTTCTGAGCAGCCGACCGTTTTCTAGCCATGTTGCGTATGCGTACTCCTCGTAGAGTTCGTGCTGTGCGGGGGCTTGGTGTTGGGGTCCTGACCTTGACACAAGTCCAGTCCATGAACAGGGTGGGGAGGAGTTCATGGACCAAGAATTGGTTGCTTCAGCGTGACCAGTTCTCTCATATGCCTTTGCTCCGCGAGATCCGTGAGAATAATCCTGATGATTTCAGGAACTTTCTCCGGATGACGGACCCCGTGTTTCACTGTTTGTTGGCTTCGCTGACCCCCTATATTAGCAGGCAGGATACCTGCATGAGGCAAGCCATCACTCCGGAGCAGAGGTTGGTCGCTACCCTGCGGTATTTGGCCACAGGGAGAAGTCTGCAGGACTTGAAGTTCTCGACAGGCATCTCCCCCCAGGCTCTGGGGATCATCATCCCAGAGACCTGTTCTGCCATCATCCAGGTCCTACAGAAGGAGTATATGAAGGTAAGATTTTTATCCTTTTATATCACATTTTATTGTATTGAATGTTTGCTAATATCTTGTATTTCTTTCCTCATTCCCTAATTACCATGATTGGAATATGCTGTGAATGTCCCCTTTGTCCTCATGCATGCTGGATTTTTATGTAATTATTATTTTATGTCCTTCATACATATTTGCCCTTCAATAACCTCCCCAGCATGGTGTCTCCTGCCCTATATTCACCTCATGTAGTCACTTAACAATGTATTTTATCAGCTCCATAGTAGTGCTTTACCCCAAACACCCCCTAAAATGTTTGGAAATGTTATTTTAGCTTTAAATTCAGGCAGAGTGCCAGAGGCTTTTTTTTGTGGTGTCCCCAAATAATTTTTAGTAACCCTCCCTCCCCCAACTGCTAAGTCAGCTGATCCCAATTCTCTATCCTCAATCATCTATCTGCTGACTTTGCCAAACCCATACACACTATACCCATCTCTTTACTGGTCAGATTTATGGATGAATTCCCCAAAGCATGTAGTGCAAGGGCCTGCCTGTATACTTTCCAATGGTACTGTTTAAATTTTTTGTATCCTATTATTATCTTGATAGGTAATAGCAGAATGTCCAAATGTCCTCAAATGTGTACAATGTGTATTTATATCTTTGTATTATGACACTTCTTACCTGTCCAGTGGTCTGCCAATAGTGTAACTAAGGAGGGTCTGTTCAAAGTAATACCCATTACTTGAGCATTCATCTCTCAATGAAGTGAAGAGGGTTACCTGTCCAAGATTTACACACACCCCCTATAATGTTAGAAACGGCCCATGAGAGGGGGGGAGGGGGAATATGATAGGTGTACCTTATACTTTGGTGTTGTTAAATTCCCCTTAATAAATGCTATCTGGAGGTTGCCCCATAATGTTTGTGTCTAATCTGCTTGCCATGTTTCAGAGTAAAAATAGTAATGTTTATTGTTTTTTCCTCAACAGTTTCATTCCACGCCACCAGAATGGCAGACTGTGGCCTCCCACTTTGCCCAGCGGTGGGACTTTCCTAACTGCGGAGGGGCAATTGATGGGAAACACGTCCACATCGTCCCACCATCCAACTCGGGGTCGTACTATTATAATTACAAGGGGTTTAATAGTATAGTGATGTTGGCAGTGGTGTCGGCTAATTACGACTTCTTGTATGTGGACGTGGGGAAGAATGGCCGGATGTCCGATGGTGGAGTCATCGCCCAGATGGAGTTCTACAGGCGTCTCCAGAATGGCAGCTTGGACTTGCCAGCTCCAGAGGACAATGTTGAAGGACTCCCATTTGTGTTCGTTGCTGATGAAGCATTTGCGCTGGGGGACCACCTGATGCGGCCATTCCCAATGAGGACCCTCACCCCGGAACAGAGGGTTTTTAATTACCGGCTGGCCAGAGCCCGAAGAGTGGTGGAGAACACATTTGGAATCCTGGCCAGCCGGTTCCGACTATTTCTGACACCCATCCATATGGCGGAGTATAAACTGAACCATATTATACTGGCGTGCTGTGTTCTCCATAACTTTTTAAGGAAACATTCGGCCAACTATGCTGGCTCAGTTGGGCCTGAGGCCGGAATCCTACATCAAACCACACTGACGGCGCTTGAAAGTGGCCGTCCTGGCTTGCCCTCCCTGAGTGCCCGTGATGTCCGGTTACGCTACCTGGAGTTCTTTGCGGGTAGGGGGGCTCTCAATATGCCAGACAATATGTGAAGCCTTTTTCTAATAAAAAAAACAAAAAAATTCTTGGTGGACATTTACTGCTTGTGTTTGTTTTAGCTGACCCTGTCATAAATGTGTTGAGTCCAGAAAATGTCCTGATTGTGTAACCTTATACAAAGCACTGTTGGCTGTTATTTCCTAAATGCAAAAACACATTTCACTACAAGTGCACTTGCAACTGCACTGAAACAGCACTTGTAGTGCAAAGTGGATTTGCCCTTAGGAAATAGCCCCCATTTTCACAGAAAGCAGCAATTACATCACCCCAAAAGTGTTGTAGCATTGAGACAATAATCCACACATTCTTGATTAACAATCTTTTTAATACCTGCACAATCACATGTGCATTTACCAAAGGTTTTTCAAACAAACCAACATGTTTGTTGTATAACAATTTTTGTGGTGGCATTATCCAAAATCAAAATGTCCATTTTATAGAAAACAGGCCTGTGTAAAACCAACAAGAAAAGACACAAATCTTGAACTTACAAACGTCACATTTGGTCGAATTTGAAGGCAATATCAGACATGAGTATTTAGGAACTGTGTTTGATATTGCGTTCAGATGGGGGGAAATCACCCCTGGAAAAGCCAAATTTGGAAGATGCACACCAATTTCCCAATGTCAACATGTGCTATCTGCCATCATGGGGGATCAAGGGATGTGTTTTGGGGGAGAAACCCCTTCCTCACCGCTACTTTATTATTGAGGAAGGGGTTGCACCCCCAAAACGCGTCCATTGATCTCCCGTGATGGCAGATAGCATATGTTGGCACACTGTGTACATCCTCCAAATTTGGCTTTGGGAAAAATTACAAAAACATTTAGCACATTGTAGCACACAAAAGAAGAAAGTGATTTGGAGGGGTTTTAAACTCGCCCCAAAACATCAATGATGTTTTTATATTTTGGAATAACATCATTGATGTTTTGCTTGATGTTTTCCAATTGTAAATTACACCCCATGATCTCCCCGATCAGGATCTGGGCACTTTCGGATGTGAAAGGATCTGGATCCACAACCTCACGATCACCTAAAAAGAGAGGAACCCCAAAATAAATTTGGTTTAAAAAAAATGCCGCCATCCATCTCTTATCTGTTGTGGTGACTAGTTCCACCACATCTTCTTCCTCCTGCTCAGCTTGGGTTGGGGGGATTTCCCCTTCTTCCAGAGGGGGGAGGGGCTCTGGTCTCCTCGGAGGAGGGGTGTCCCCCGAGTTTTTTCTCCCCTATGTCAAACAAAAATGGTATAATTAGCACACAGATGTTTAATGTCAGAACTAGAAATAGGAAACATTGCTTGGAAGTGGGGTACAATTGTCAATTTTAGCAGAGTTCCAAGATGTATTTTTTTTAGTGTCCTTTGTCAACATGCAATACTTTACCTGTTTAGTACAAGCTTCACAGATGTAGCCCCCCCCCATAGTATACACTGGAGCACCTGTGTGGGGCCCCCTACTAAAAATGTTGTTCTGGTGTCCCACACTATTGCTCCAGTGTCCAGATGTGAAAACAGCTGCTCAGTGTCCTCTCCTTACACAGAATCTAGTTTGCATTTCATTCTAGTAACAATAATACAAGTAAAAAGGCGCAAAGCACAGTTACCTTGAAAGTAAAACCGATTAGTCCAGAAACTGAAAACTGTAAAAATGCATGTGTAAGTTCATGCATATATACTGGGAGTATATACAAGAGGTCAGTCAGGGCGGCCACCAAAGGAACCAAAAGCAGGGTCCAGCAAGCTAAAACAAACAACAAGGAGAGGGGCGCCTCTGAGTATAAATCATAAATACATTTTATTAAAACAACAATATCCACTCACATGGAAGTTGGAGAAGTTGCATTAGGGTCGGTTGGCTGGGCTGGAGAGATGCGGTGGAACTACAGGTCACAGCGGTTCCTGCAGGGCATGCCAGGTCCAAAGAGGATTAGTTCTTGCAGCCAGGTTCAGTCTCTTGCAGCGAACAGTCCAAAACAAATCCTGCGGGGTTGGGAGCCAGGTTATGTCCCAGATGCACAGATAGGGGTTCCAGGGAAGGAAGGGAGAGATGTGTAGGACGCCAGAGCATCCGTTCAGCCGTGCTGCTGCTCACTGATAGAATGGTGTGAAGCCTCTAGGAAGGGAAAAAGGCCGGCCGAGCCGAAGATCTCTAGCGAGGCTTGGGAGAGCAAGTACAGCGTGGCGCCCGGTGATGACGTCACACGCATTGCGACGCGTTCAGAATAGGCTTGCCATTGGTGGACGAATGGCCGCATTCCTTTGTCAAGCATAGGGAGAGGAGGACACAGTGGGCTTATATAAGCTGAAAAGAGGGGGGGGCGGGGCCGGAAAGTCCGTGATTTGCATAAAAAATAGGTAATGGGCGGCATTAAATGGCAGGGGGGATAAAAACAAAAGGACCTTACAATGACATAGTGCAGAAAAAATAAAAGGGAGAATATATGTATATAATTTTACAACAGGGCTCCAATTAGACAAAACATTGTTGAATAAAACCAGATAAGGTAAGATAAATTCAGGAACAAGCATTTAAAACATCATGAGGAAATAAATCATAAGGTACAGTGCAATAAAATAGATCAAATAAATATAAATAAATATACAGTAAATACAGTAGACTGCCATAAGATGTTATGTATAGAGAGTGGGAGATGACTGTCAAGGATAGGGGATTAATAGTTGTAGTCTGCACCGTCTGGTGTGCAATATGGAATAAAACAATGTAAATTTAATTAATAAATTATAAATTGATCCTGGACTATGATTACAGAGAATATGGAAATAAACACTGATGGATTTTAGTATTTCAGGGTAAGTGGGGGGAGGGGGGGAGGGGAGATATGTACATATATAAATGTGTGAGGGGGAGATGCACATATATAAAAAAAAAAAAAAAAAAAAAAAGGGGGGGGGGGGGGGGTAAAAAAAAGGGGGGTAAAAAGAGGAAAAAAAATAAGGGGGGGTAAAAAAAAGGGGGGTAAAAAGAGGGTAAAAAAAAAAAAAAGGGGGGGGTAAAAAAGGGGGTAAAAAGAGGGAAAAAAATATATAGGGGGGGTAAAAATGGGGGGTAAAAAGAGGGGGGAAAAAAAGGGGGGTAAAAAAAGGGGGTAAAAAGAGGAAAAAAAAAAAAAAAGGGGGGGGGTATAAAAAAGGGGATAAAAAGAGGGAAAAAAAAAAAAAAACTACAACTGAGACAAAATTTCATGGTAGCTGTAAAGTGGTAGAGGAAAGGTTGTTATAGGACTGTGGATATCTCTATTCCTTCATTGAGGCCGCCAGGGGAGAGTACATCTAAGCAGTATATCCAGAAAGTCTCTCTGGCGCAAAGCTTTTTGAACCGTTCAGCTTCTGACATGTGTTTAGGGATTTGTTCAATAACCCAAACAGACAGACCGGTGGTAGATTTGTTGTGACACTCGGCAAAGTGCCAAGGGACACTGTGTTTGTCCTTACCACCCTCAATGAGTCGTCGATGCTGGGCCGAACGCTGCTGAGTGGGCAGATTGTTCGCCCAACATAGATTAACCCACAAGGGCACGTGAGGCCATACACTACAAAATTAGACGAGCAGTTATAGAATTGTTCCAATGTATAAATTCTGCCTTTAGATAGAAAAGATTTTTTGCCATGTTCCACAAACATACAAGTCTTGCAGCGGGCTTTCTTACACTGATACATGCCGACTAGTGGTATGAGGGTGGTGGGTGTGTGAAATGGGCTTGTTGATGGGCAATTTACTTGGGGCAATCCTATTTTTGAGACTCGGAGCCTTTCGGTACGTGATTCTGGGTATAAGCGGAAGGGAGGTTTTCAGAAGTGGATCCTGTAGCAGAATTGACCAGTGTTTCTTTAGTATATTTTCCATTTTTTTGTACTGAAAATTGAGGTAGTGATAAACCTAGTGGAATGATCTGTTATCTCTTATCTTTTTTGGCAGGTTTGCCTTTAGCGTAATAGTTGCATGCTTGATCAACTAGATCTTTAGGATAGTCCTTGTCGGCGAACTTCTTTTTAAGTTGTATACTCATGGTGTCATAGTCGCTGTCTAGGGTGCAGTTCTGTCGTAGGCGGCAGAACTGACCTTTAGGTATGTTTTGTGTCCATTTTGGATAGTGGCAACTCCTATAGTGCAAATAGGAGTTGCCAGCGGTAGGTTTGATGTGGTTTTTTTGCGATAATCATGTTGTCTAAATGACCCAGATCTAAATCTAAGAAGGCCAGATTCAAGTAGGATCGACAACGTGAGTGAAAGACAAGCCGTATGGATTGGAATTGCAATGTTGGACAAAAAGGGAAACTAGGTCGACAGGGCCATCCCAAATGATGATTATGTCATCAATGTAGCGGCCAAAAATACAATATTGGCACAGTGGGGGTTGTTTTTGTATAATGAAATTCTTTTCCAATAACCCATCGCCAGGTTGGCGTAGGAGGGAGCGAAATTCGCTCCCATCGCAGTTCCCTTAGTTTGTAGGTAGAAGTCGCCATTGAAATCAAAATAGTTATGGGTGAGGCAAAAATTGGTTGCCTCCAAGATGAATGCAGCTTGTCTGGGGTTGATAGAGGGATCTTGTGCGAGAAAAATTCTAGCGCAAGAAAACCAAAAGAGTGTGGGATTGAAGTGTAAAGTGATGTGACGTCCAGAGATAACCAGAGGTAAGATGGTTCCCCACTTGTAAGATGCAAGTAGTTCCAACAAGTGTGAACCATCTCTGATATAGGACGGTAATTGTTTAACAATGGGCTGGAGATATAGGTCAATATATTGACTGAAACCGGTAGTAACACTCTCCATGGCAGCCACAATGGGCCTGCCAGGGGGAGAAGTGAGACTCTTGTGGATTTTAGGTAACGTGATAGAAATATGGGATCTGGTAAAGTTTTTGGTGAAGAAAGAGGCTTCTGTTTTGTCGATCACTCCGCCATCAAGAGCTGATTTTACCAAAATGTTAACTTCAGCGGCAAATTCAATGGTGGGGTCCTTGGAAAGTTTTTTTATATGTAGTCTCATCTGAGAGGAGTCTAAGGGCTTCGTTAATGTAATCTGCCCTTGTTTTGCAGGACAATACCTCCCCCTTTGTCCGCTGATTTGATGATAATGTCAGCCGAGGTGTTAGGGAATCCAGAGCCTGGATTTCAGAAGCTGAAAGGTTGTGTATATGAGAAGGTATCGTGGTAGAAGTCTGGCAAAGTTTCAGGAAGTCAGCATATACTACCCTGTAAAAACTTTCAAGGTAAGGGCCTTTTGACTGGGCCGGCCCAGTCAAAAGGCCCTTACCTTGAAAGTTTTTACAGGGTAGTATATGCTGACTTCCTGAAACTTTGCCAGACTTCTACCACGATACCTTCTCATATACACAACCTTTCAGCTTCTGAAATCCAGGCTCTGGATTCCCTAACACACTCGGCTGACATTATCATCAAATCAGCGGACAAAGGGGGGAGGTATTGTCCTGCAAAACAAGGCAGATTACATTAACGAAGCCCTTAGACTCCTCTCAGATGAGACTACATATAAAAAAACTTTCCAAGGACCCCACCATTGAATTTGCCGCTGAAGTTAACATTTTGGTAAAATCAGCTCTTGATGGCGGAGTGATCGACAAAAACAGAAGCCTCTTTCTTCACCAAAAACTTTTACCAGATCCCATATTTCTATCACTTACCTAAAATCCACAAGAGTCTCACTTCTCCCCCTGGCAGGCCCATTGTGGCTGCCATGGAGAGTGTTACTACCGGTTTCAGTCAATATATTGACCTATATCTCCAGCCCATTGTTAAACAATTACCGTCCTATATCAGAGATGGTTCACACTTGTTGGAACTACTTGCATCTTACAAGTGGGAACCATCTTACCTCTGGTTATCTCTGGACGTCACATCACTTTACACTTCAATCCCACACTCTTTTGGTTTACTTGCGCTAGAATTTTTTCTCGCACAAGATCCCTCTATCAACCCCAGACAAGCTGCATTCATCTTGGAGGCAACCAATTTTTGCCTCACCCATAACTATTTTGATTTCAATGGCGACTTCTACCTACAAACTAAGGGAACTGCGATGGGAGCGAATTTCGCTCCCTCCTACGCCAACCTGGCGATGGGTTATTGGGAAAAGAATTTCATTATACAAAACAACCCCCACTGTGCCAATATTGTATTTTTTGGCCGCTACATTGATGACATAATCATCATTTGGGATGGCCCTGTCGACCTAGTTTCCCTTTTTGTCCAACATTGCAATTCCAATCCATACGGCTTGTCTTTCACTCACGTTGTCGATCCTACTAATCTGGCCTTCTTAGATTTAGATCTGGGTCATTTAGACAACATGATTATCGCAAAAAAACCACATCAAACCTACCGCTGGCAACTCCTATTTGCACTATAGGAGTTGCCACTATCCAAAATGGACACAAAACATACCTAAAGGTCAGTTCTGCCGCCTACGACAGAACTGCACCCTAGACAGCGACTATGACACCATGAGTATACAACTTAAAAAGAAGTTCGCCGACAAGGACTATCCTAAAGATCTAGTTGATCAAGCATGCAACTATTACGCTAAAGGCAAACCTGCCAAAAAAGATAAAGAGATAACAGATCATTCCACTAGGTTTATCACTACCTTCAATTTTCAGTACAAAAAAATGGAAAATATACTAAAGAAACACTGGTCCATTCTGCTACAGGATCCACTTCTGAAAACCTCCCTTCCGCTTATACCCAGAATCACGTACCGAAAGGCTCCGAGTCTCAAAAATAGGATTGCCCCAAGTAAATTGCCCATCGACAAGCCCATTTCCAACCCCACCACCCTCATACCACTAGTCGGCATGTATCAGTGTAAGAAAGCCCGCTGCAAGACTTGTATGTTTGTGGAACATGGCAAAAAATCTTTTCTATCTAAAGGCAGAATTTATACATTGGAACAATTCTATAACTGCTCGTCTAATTTTGTAGTGTATGGCCTCACGTGCCCTTGTGGGTTAATCTATGTTGGGCGAACAATCTGCCCACTCAGGCAGCGGTTCGGCCAGCATCGACGACTCATTGAGGGTGGTAAGGACAAACACAGTGTCCCTCGGCACTTTGCCGAGTGTCACAACAAATCTACCACCGGTCTGTCTGTTTGGGTTATTGAACAAATCCCTAAACACATGTCAGAAGCTGAACGGTTCAAAAAGCTTTGCGCCAGAGAGACTTTCTGGATATGCTGCTTAGATGTACTCTCCCCTGGCGGCCTCAATGAAGGAATAGAGATATCCACAGTCCTATAACAACCTTTCCTCTTACCACTTTACAGCTACCATGAAATTTTGTCTCAGTTGTAGTTTTTTTTTTTTTTCCCTCTTTTTACCCCCCTTTTTTTACCCCCCCCCCCCCCTTTTTTTTTTTTTTCCTCTTTTTACCCCCCCTTTTTTTTACCCCCCTTTTTTTTCCCCCTCTTTTTACCCCCATTTTTTACCCCCCCTATATATTTTTTCCCTCTTTTTACCCCCCTTTTTTTACCCCCCTTTTTTTTTTTTTTTTTTTTTTTACCCTCTTTTTACCCCCCTTTTTTTTACCCCCCTTATTTTTTTTCCTCTTTTTACCCCCCTTTTTTTTACCCCCCCCCCCCTTTTTTTTTTTTTTTATATATGTGCATCTCCCCCTCACACATTTATATATGTACATATCTCCCCTCCCCCCCCTCCCCCCACTTACCCTGAAATACTAAAATCCATCAGTGTTTATTTCCATATTCTCTGTAATCATAGTCCCAGGATCAATTTATAATTTATTAATTAAATTTACATTGTTTTATTCCATATTGCACACCAGACGGTGCAGACTACAACTATTAATCCCCTATCCTTGACAGTCATCTCCCACTCTCTATACATAACATCTTATGGCAGTCTATTGTATTTACTGTATATTTATTTATATTTATTTGATCTATTTTATTGCACTGTACCTTATGATTTATTTCCTCATGATGTTTTAAATGCTTGTTCCTGAATTTATCTTACCTTATCTGGTTTTATTCACAATGTTTTGTCTTAATTGGAGCCCTGTTGTAAAATTATATACATATATTCTCCCTTTTATTTTTTCTGCACTATGTCATTGTAAGGTCCTTTTGTTTTTATCCCCCCTGCCATTTAATGCCGCCCATTACCTATTTTTTATGCAAATCACGGACTTTCAGGCCCCGCCCCCCCCTCTTTTCAGCTTATATAAGCCCACTGTGTCCTCCTCTCCCTATGCTTGACAAAGGAATGCGGCCATTCGTCCACCAATGGCAAGCCTATTCTGAAACGCGTCGCATGCGTGTGACGTCATCACTGGGCGCCACGCTGTACTTGCTCTCCAAGCCTCGCTAGAGATCTTCGGCTCGGCCGGCCTTTTTCCCTTCCTAGAGGCTTCACACCATTCTATCAGTGAGCAGCAGCACGGCTGAACGGATGCTCTGGCGTCCTACACATCTCTCCCTTCCTTCCCTGGAACCCCTATCTGTGCATCTGGGACATAACCTGGCTCCCAACCCAGCAGGATTTGTGTTGGACTGTTCGCTGCAAGAGACTGAACCTGGCTGCAAGAACTAATCCTCTTTGGACCTGGCATGCCCTGCAGGAACCGCTGTGACCTGTAGTTCCACCGCATCTCTCCAGCCCAGCCAACCGACCCTAATGCAACTTCTCCAACTTCCATGTGAGTGGATATTGTTGTTTTAATAAAATGTATTTATGATTTATACTCAGAGGCGCCCCTCTCCTTGTTGTTCATTCTAGTAACAAAGCCATCTACACAACCCAATTCTTTGAAGACAAGTATAGGGCGTCAAAATGGTGGCCAAATGCATATGGGCTAAACAATGGTATTTTATAGTTGGAACGAAAAATGTTTGATCCGAACGAATAATGTGCCCATGAACATGAAAGTTGCCATTTTAAACTGTACAACAGTTCCTAAAAGCACATGGAGCAGCACGAACGTAATAAACACAAAAAAAATAGAACACAGCACAAATACTTACTTTTTTGCAGCACTCTCCGGATCTTTCTGTACTGCTCATGTTCTCGTAATTTCAGGTCCGACCACCGCTTCCTGAGCTGATCTTTCGATCGTCATACTCCGAAATTCCGGTGCAGACTCCTGACCACTTTCGCCATGATCTTGGCCTTTCTGACATTGGGGTTGGGGTAAGGCCCATACTTTCCATCATAGTCGGCCTTCTTCAGGATGTCCACCATCTCCAACATCTCGCCAAAGGACATATTTGAGTCCTTAAATCTCCTTCTGGATCGGGACGTTTCAGGCTCCGGCCTTTCCTCCTCCTCGTTGCTACAATTAGCATGCACCTGCTGCCTATCTTCCATGTGCTCTTCCCCCACTGCGCCGAACGAAAAGGGGTGGGGAATAGACTAGAAAGAACGTCAGGGGCGGGCGGAGTTATACGCATGCGCAGTGTGTATAAAGCGTAACACACGTGCGTATTACGATCTGTGAGCGGAGGAAGGAGCATCGGAGACGCCGATCGTGATAACGAAGGTAAGATCTAAACTTGCGCCTATACTGCTTCGAAATGGAAGCCTATATTGTAACAAGATTAGGAGAGTTTTGCCTGACATTAGGGTTTGTCTTGTGTTGTGTCTTGCAGAGAAAATGGATGGGTTCAACGACCACAATTTCCTGCCCCTGTTTATAGACAAGTACAGGGAGCTGCCCTGTCTGTGACAGGTGAGACACCCCCACTATACCCTTAAACAAAAGAGGCAGACAGCGCTGGAGAAACTGCTGGAGTTGGTGAAGCCGGTGGTCCCCACAGCAACCATCCCCTATTTAAAAGCTAAAATTGGTGGCCTGAGGAGCACTTATCTTAGGGAGCGCAAGAAGGTCACAGATTCCCAGAGATCCGGAGCTGCAGCAGATGACGTTTATGTCCCCAGGCTGTGGTACTATGAGAGACTGCGATTTCTGTCAGACCACACTGAAGTCAGGGAATCCCTCTCTACTCTTCCTTCCACGCTTCCTTCCACCCCAGCTGAGACTTCCGATGTCCAACCTGGGCCTTCCAGCCAGGAAGAAGTGGAGGAGCCCAGCTGGAGTCAGGTATAGCATTCTTCTACAGATTTCTGGTCAATAAATAAATGATGTTTATTAGATGTTATTATTGATCACTAATTTCTGATTAAAAAAAGTGCTTTACATATCAATAGACAGTAGTGGGCACCCAAAATTGCCACAAGAATGAAAACTGCTGGGCTCAGAATGATAGTCTGTTATATTTGTTAACATTGAATTTGCAACAGTCAGGAGGTGAAAATTGTGTGTGATTGATGAAGAAAATACTAAAACTATGTCCCTTTTTCATACACAGGAAGACCTCAGCCAGGAGGAGGTTGTGGCATGCATTAAAGACAAAAAATATATAAAAAATATACAAAAATATGTTGTCAGATGTGAGAAATCAAAATATATTGAGGGAATCACGATAAATAGTAAAGAAATAAGTTTGTGAGAAGTGTGTGTGAATATGAGCAGCAAAACTACTTAATTCTTGTCACATTATAAAGAAGAAGAGAGTGCGCTGTATTAAACCATTTTTAACATTGCAGCGTGACGAAAGTGCTGTATCCATTGCGAACGCTAATTTTACCAAAACGAGCTGTTCCGTCTCGGAATTTCTTCTGAGCATGCGTGGCACTTTGTGCGTCGGAACAGGCCACACACGGTCGGAATTGACGCGATCGGATTTTGTTGTCGGAAAATTTTATCTCCTGCTGTCCAACTTTGTGTGTCGGAAAATCCGATGGAAAATGTCCGATGGAGCCCACACACGGTCGGAATTTCCGACAACACGCTCCGATCGGATATTTTCCATCGGAAAATCCGACCGTGTGTACGGGGCGTAAGTGTAATGAGTGGCCATGAGTCTTATTAAACTCTCTTCTGCGAAAAAGTTTTATCCCTATTGTGGGGTCACCAGTACAGTATTTGTAAATTGAAATCATATCCCCTCTCAAGCGTCTCTTCTCCAGAGAGAATAAGTTCAGTGCTTGCAACCTTTCCTCATAACTAAGATCCTCCAGACCCTTTATTAGCTTTGTTGCCCTTCTTTGTACTCGCTCCATTTCCAGTACATCCCTCCTGAGGACTGGTGCCCAGAACTGGACAGCATACTCCAGGTGCGGCTGGACCAGAGTCTTGTAGAGCGGGAGAATTATCGTTTTATCTCTGGAGTTGATCCCCCTTTTAATGCATGCCAATATTCTGTTTGCTTTATTAGCAGCAGCTTGGCATTGCATGCCATTGCTGAGCCTATCATCTACTAGGACCGCCAGGTCCTTTTCCATCCTAGATTCCCCCAGAGGTTCTCCCCCCAGTGTATAGATTGCATTCATATTTTTGCCACCCAAATGCATTATTTTACATTTTTCTACATTGAACCTCATTTGCCATGTAGTTGCCCACCCCATTAATTTGTTCAGGTCTTTTTGCAAGGTTTCCACATCCTGCGGAGAAGTTATTGCCCTGCTTAGCTTAGTATCGTCTGCAAATACAGAGATTGAACTGTTTATCCCATCCTCCAGGTCGTTTATAAACAAATTAAATAGGATTGGTCCCAGCACAGAACCCTGGGGAACCCCACTACCCACCCCTGACCATTCTGAGTACTCCCCATTTATCACCACCCTCTGAACTCGCCCTTGTAGCCATTTTTCAATCCATGTACTCACCCTATGGTCCATGCCAACGGACCTTATTTTGTACAGTAAACGTTTATGGGGAACTGTGTCAAATGCTTTTGCAAAATCCAGATACACCACGTCTACGGGCCTTCCTTTATCTAGATGGCAACTCACCTCCTCATAGAAGGTTAATAGATTGGTTTGGCAAGAACGATTCTTCATGAATCCATGCTGATTACTGCTAATGATATCGTTCTTATTACTAAAATCTTGTATATATAGTCCCTTATCATCCCCTCCAAGAGTTTACATACTATTGATGTTAGGCTAACTGGTGTGTAATTCCCAGGGATGTATTTTGGGCCCTTTTTAAATATTGGTGCTACATTGCCTTTTCTCCAATCAGCTGGTACCATTCCAGTCAGTAGACTGTCTGTAAAAATTAGGAACAACGGTCTGGCAATCATTTGACTGAGTTCCCTAAGTACCCTCGGATGCAAGCCATCTGGTCCCGGTGATTTATTAATGTTAAGTTTCTCAAGTCTCATTTTAATTCTGTCCTCTGTTAACCACGGAGGTGCTTCCTGTGTTGTGTCATGAGGATAAACACTGCAGTTTTGGTTACTGAAGCCCCCCGATTCACTCGTGAAGACTGAGGAGAAGAATAAATTCAATACCTTCGCCATCTCCCCATCCTTTGTAACCAGATGTCCTTCCTCATTCTTTATGGGGCCAATATGGTCTGTCCTCCCTTTTTTACTGTTTACATACTTAAAGAATTTCTTGGGATTTTTTTTGCTCTCCTCCGCTATGTGTCTTTCATGTTCTATCTTAGCCATCCTAATTGCACCCTTACATTTCTTATTGCATTCTTTATAAATTCTGAATTCTGAGGATGATCCCTCAACCTTGTATTTTTTGAAGGCCTTCTCCTTTGCTTTTATATGCATTTTTACATTGGAGTTAAGCCATCCAAGATTTTTGTTCGCTCTTTTAAATTTATTACCCAATGGGATACATTGACTAATGCCCTTATTTAATATGCTCTTAAAGCAAACCCATCTCTCCTCCGTATTCTTTGTTCCTAATATTTTATCCCAATTTATGCCTTTTAGCAAGGTTTGTAGTTTAGGGAAGTTGGCTCTTTTGAAATTCAGTGTCTTTGTGTTCCCTTTATGTTTCCTATTTGTGTGATTTATACTGAAACTAATTGACCTGTGATCGCTGTTACCTAAATTGCCCCGTATTTCCACATCCGTGATCAGGTCTGTATTGTTGGTAATCAGTAGATCCAGTAATGTTTTATTTCTAGTTGGTGCGTCTACCATCTGACCCATAAAATTGTCCTGCAAGACATTAAGGAACTGGCGAGCCTTAAATGAATGCGCGGTTCCCTCCGCCCAGTCTATGTCTGGATAATTAAAATCCCCCATTATGATAACACTTCCCATCCTTGCTGTTATATATCAAGCTAAATCTGTGTCTGTAGTGCATGTCCAAACTTTAATACTGTACCATAAATAAGAACATGTTATTCGATTTTTACTCTGGGAATGCATAATGAGTTTGTAAATTCTAGAGAAATGCATAAATAATGCATTACAATTTAATTAAACCCATTAGATTTTAGTCGACTAAAATACGACTAAAACGAAAACAATTGAGATGACTAAAATACGACTAAAATTAAAATGTCATGCTAGTCAAATGACCAGGACTAGATTTTAATTGAAATTTGACGTCAGAATTAGCACTGTTGGCCAGCTTGTGGTGGGGCCCTTCTTTTGATTGTATATGTGATAGAGTCTTGCGAGCTACCCAAAAAACAAAACTAATTATACATGTACTAGAAACACAGTGTGTGTGTGAAAGGTATTCCAAAGACCAGGTGCTAGCACTGATCACATCCCCATATGCATGTGCACATAAAAACCAATATACAATAGTGAAGCGCTGAATCATGAAAAATAAACAAATATCAAAAATCATTGAATCAAACAACATATAAAGTGCATAATTAAATGTCCATGCAATAATGTGCAAAAAAGTCCATATTAAAACAGTGTAAATTCCACAAATGGATGTTGATTGATGAACAACTAAAAATATTGCAATCCTATGTAAAACTTACAGATCACCAATGAATCACCTCACTCGTGCTCTCCCCCAATGGGTATAGGCTTACCTCTGGGAGTGTGACCCCCCAACTAAGCAGGGTCAGAAAACGCCTATGAGCCACCCCAGGACTCAATGAGATATCCAACACAGCTGGCTCCTAAACTTCTCCCAAGATCTCCTCCTCATTTTTTACTCTAGGAGTGCATAATGAGTTTGTCAATTCTAGAGAAATGCATAAATAATACATTAATATATTATTAAACCTATTCGATTTTAGTCAACTAAAATATGACTAAGAGAGGAGAGGAGAATTAGGGACTTTAAGGAAGCCATAACCTTGATCACTCTTTGTGATATCCATCTCCACTCTCACTTGGTTTCACATTTCCACAGGGATGTCTCGCTGTTTCCATGCCCGCCTGGTGGCCTTCCCTGTGGGTCGTCCCCGTTGAACCGTTTGCCACGGCCCCCGGTTGGAGGTGTCCCCCAGAGGCATGTCATACCTCACCACCACACCATCAACTTACACACCAATAGTAAGTTTATGCCTCCATCATAGGCGTGCCCACGGGGTGTGCCGGGTGTGCCTGGGCACACCCTAATCCCCCCAGCACTGTTTAGCCCCATGCTGTCTGTATCCGATGTGCAATGTGTACCCCGCACTGCCTGCGAGTCAGTATAACATTGTGCCGATATTGGGGCTTGAAAGATCTGCTCAGTGTGACACTGTCCTGTATGCAGAGAGAGACAGGAGCTGTCAGATTTCATGTATGATGTCGGGGTGGGCGGGACCAAGCAGGTATCTGAATACAAGCCAATGGGATGGGGCCGCTATGTGTATGTAGCCCCGCCCCTTTCTCAAGCTGCTCGATTATTGGCTGATGTTCAATAGACGCTTGGTCCTGCTCGGATGTCACACAGGCACAGCGAGCAGAGTGAAGCTGCCTCCCCCTCCAGTGTTTATGTGTACACAGGGGGAGGGGACCTGCTGTGCCTGTGCCACGCTGATCTGAGGTACTGAATGGGATGGGGGATCTGTCTTTGCTGAATGGGGGGGATCTGTCTGTGCTGAAGGGGAGGGTCTGTGCTGAAGGGGTGGGGTCCATCTGTGCTGAAGGGGGGGATCTGTGCTGAAGGGGGGGTCTGTGCTGAATGGGGGGGCCATCTGTGCTGAAGGGGGGATCTGTGCTGAAGGGGGGATCTGTGCTGAAGGGGGGATCTGTGTTGAAGGGGGGATCTGTGCTGAAGGGGGGCCATCTGTGCTGAAGGGAGGGTCTGTGCTGAAGGGGGGATCTGTGCTGAAGGGGGGATCTGTGTTGAAGGGGGGGATCTGTGCTGAAGGGGGGATCTGTGCTGAAAGGGAGGGTCTGTGCTGAATGGGGAGGGTCTGTGCTGAATGGGGGGGCCATCTGTGCTGAAAGGGAAGGTCTGTGCTGAAGGGGAAGGTCTGTGCTGAAGGGGGGATCTGTGCTGAAGGGGAGGGTCTGTGCTGAAGGGGGGATCTGTGCTGAAGGGGGGATCTGTGCTGAAGGGGAGGGTCTGTGCTGAAGGGGGGGGGATCTGTGCTGAAGGGGGGGAATCTGTGCTGAAGGGGGGATCTGTGCTGAAGGGGAGGGTCTGTACTGAAGGGGGATCTGTGCTGAAGGGGGGATCTGTGCTGAAGGGGGGGATCTGTGCTGAAGGGGGGATCTGTGCTGAAGGGGGGATCTGTGCTGAAGGGGAGGGTCTGTACTGAAGGGGGATCTGTGCTGAAGGGGGGATCTGTGCTGAAGGGGGGGATCTGTGCTGAAGGGGGGATCTGTGCTGAAGGGGGGATCTGTGCTGAAGGGGGGGTCTGTGCTGAATAGGGGAGATCTGTGCTGAAGGGGAGGGTCTGTGCTGAAGGGGGGGGATCTGTGCTGAAGGGGGGGATCTGTGCTGAATGGGGGGGGGTCCGTCTGTGCTGAAAGGGGGGGTATGTGCTGAAGGGGGGGTAAGTGATTAAGGGGGGTCTGTGCTGAAGAGGGGGGTCCATCTGTGCTGAAGGGGGGGTCTGTGCTGAATGAGGGGTCTGTGCTGAGGGGGGCTGTGTAATGTAAAGGGGTCCAGAGGTGTAGGGTGCTGTGTAATGTAAAGGGGTCCAGTGGTGCAGGGTACTGTGTAATGTAAAGGGGTCCAGTGGTGCAGGGTGCTGTGTAATGTAAAGGGGTCCAGTGGTGCAGGGTGCTGTGTAATGTAAAGGGGTCCAGTGGTGCAGGGTGCTGTGTAATGTAAAGGGGTCCAGAGGTGCAGGGTGCTGTGTGATGTAAAGGGGTCCAGTGGTGCAGGGTGCTGTGTAATGTAAAGGGGTCCAGTGGTGCAGGGTGCTGTGTAATGTAAAGGGGTCCAGTGGTGGAGGGTGCTGTGTGATGTAAAGGGGTCCAGTGGTGCAGGGTGCTGTGTAATGTAAAGGGGTCTAGTAGCGCAGGGTGCTGTGTAATGTAAAGGGGTCCAGAGGTGCAGGGTGCTGTGTGATGTAAAGGGGTCCAGTGGTGCAGGGTGCTGTGTAATGTAAAGGGGTCCAGTGGTGCAGGGTGCTGTGTAATGTAAAGGGGTCCAGAGGTGCAGTTGTGGAGAGGAGGTACACAGTAGTGACAAAGAGATATTGAAAGATGCAGAGGTATGCAGGAGGCACAGTGGGGTGTTTTTACATTTTAACGTGGGGTGGGGGGTTCCAGATATAGGATCCGTCCCGGGTGCCAAATGCTCTAGGTACGCCCCTGGAACCCCCCCCTCTCCTCCCCTCTCCTCTGTCAGTGCTTCCAGCTGCCACCTGTCTGTGCCAATCAGTGCCAGTGCCGCCTGTCAGTTTGTCAGTGCCAATTAGTGCTTCCAGTCAGTGCCACCTATCAGTGCTTCCAATCAGTGCCACCTGTCAGTGCAAATCAGTGCCAGTGCCACCTGTCAGTGCCAATTAGTGCTTCCAATCAGTGCCACCTGTCAGTGCCAATGAGTCCCAATCGGTGACAATCAGTGCTTCCAATCAGTGCCACCTGTCAGTGCCAGTGCCGCCTGTCAGTGCCAAATAGTGCTTCCAGTCAGTGCCACCTGTTAGTGCTAATGAGTGCCAAGTGCTTCCAATCAGTGCCACCTGTCAGTGCCAATGAGTGCCACATATCAGTGCTTCCAATCAGTGCCACCTGTCAGTGCCAATCAATGCCAGTGCCACCTGTCAGTTGCCAATTATCAATGCCAATCAGTGCTTCCAATCAGTGCCACCGAGTGCCAATCAGTGCCACCTGTCAGTGCCAGTGCTTCCAATCAGTGCCACCTGTCAGTGCCAGTCAGTTCCACACCAGTGCAAATGAGTTCCACCTGTCAGTGCCAATCAGTGCCGCTTATCAGTGCTGTTAATCAGTGCCCATCAGTGCACTGAGTGCAGGGATCGGGGTGATGAACTCAGCCGCCAGGCACATTGTCCCGGGGGGTGCCGGCCTGGTGGGGCACAACTGAAATCTGTTGTTTATTAATGCCACATGCTGATTTTAGTATAACAGGTAATTACCACACTACTATTTACAATAAACTACTGGAGGTAACAAAAAAAAGTGTAATTGAAAGGCTTGCCACTAAGCACTGTTATGTGTTCCCACACCACACAATAAAAAAAAAAAAGTGCAGCGCTAACTTACTGATCAATAACTTAACAATAATGGTGGAATTCTCTAATGTATGGAAATCTCAATAAACTTCAATATTATCACAATACCGATCTCTGTGATACGCAACTTCACATAATACACATCAAGCTGAAAACAAGACATACTGTATAAAAATAAGCTTAGCAGGGATGGTGGAAACCCCTCCTATAGATATTTACCATACAGATTAATCTCAAGTGAAACAACCTTTTAGTTGGGAGGTTCCCACCATTATAGCACTTTGGAATTTTTATTTTTTTAGATTGTTACACTTAATTTTAGATGTTTTAGTTACTATTATAATGTGAATTTTTGCACTTAAAGGTAATTTTCCACCATCCACCATCCACGTCTTTATGGACCTTGCTTTGTGCACTGGTGCGCAGTCATGTTGGAACAGGAAGGGGCCGTCCCCAAACTGTTCCCACAATGTTACTGACACCTTAAGAGTTCCCTTCACTGGAACTAAGGGGCCAAGCCCAACCCCTAAAAAACAACCCTCCACCATAATCCCCCCTCCCCCCCGCACCATAATCCCCTCTCCACCAAATAATTTGGACCAGTGTACAAAGCAAGTTACATAAAGACATGGATGAGTGACTTTGGGGTGGAGGAACTTGACTGGCCTGCACAGAGTCCTGACTTCAACCCGATAGAACACCTTTGGGATTAATTAGAGCGGAGACTGCAAGCCAGACCTTCTAAGACAACATCAGTGCCTGACCTCACAAATGCTCTTCTGGAAGAATGGTCAAACATTCCCATAGACACACTCCTAAACCTTGTGGACAGCCTTCCCAGAAGAGTTGAAGCTGTTATAGCTGCAAAGGGTGGGCCAACTCAATATTGAACCTTGTGGACTAAGACTGGGATGTCATTAAAGTTCCTGTGTGTGTAAAGGCAGGCGTCCCAATACTTTTGTCTGTTTGAGCTTTGGGGTGCACACCCTAATGCAATAGGCTGCGCACGCCTGTGGCCTCCATGCTGGGGGTTCTACACTCTACCCCAACTCTTATCTCCGTTCATATATCTTACATATCAATGTTTACTTTTCATTTTTTAGTCATACCATGTCAGGGGCGGATCCAGAGTCTAGTCTCGGGAGGGGCACTGCCAGAAAATATGTTTTTTGGGGGGAATTTATCAGGGAAATGGCTGGTGTTGGCGCTTCAATCATCACAGCACCATGGTTGTTATGGTGTCAGGATGATTGAAGCACATTTTTTCTATTATTACATTGTTATATAAAATGAAATAGTTCAACTCACCATAATGCAGAATCAGTGGGAGCCCCAAGCGTGTCACTTGCCACGTCACCTGCCCCCAGATGTGGATTGTTGCTTTCCTGCTACAATTGTCACTTGCCACATCGCCTGCCACCAGATGCAGATTGTCACTTTGCCACTTCACCTGTCACACATTGCGGATTGTCACTTTCCACGTCACCTGCCCCCAGATGCAGATTGTCACTTGCCTGCCACAATTGTCACTTGCCACGTCACCTGCCACCAGATGCGGTTTGTCACTTGCCACGTCACCTGCCACCAGATGCGAATTGTCACTTGCCAGGTCACCTTGCCACCAGATGCGGATTGTCACTTGCCACGTCACCTGCCACCAGATGTGGTTTGTCACTTGCCACGTCACCTGCCACCAGATGCGGATTGTCACTTGCCACGTCACCTTGCCACCAGATGCGGATTGTCACGTCGCCTGCCACACATTGCGGATTGTCACTTGCCACGTCGCCTGCCACCAGATGAAGATTGTCAGTTGCCACGTCACCTGCCACCAGATGCGTATTGTCACTTGCCATGTCACCTTGCCACCAGATGCGGATTGTCACGTCACATGTCACACATTGCGGATTGTCACTTGCCATGTCACCACCAGTTGCAGATTGTCACTTGCCACATCATCTGCCACACATTGTGGATTGTCACTTGCCTGCTACAGCTACAATTGTCACTTTCTGTTTCCCAGAGGGTGAGGCAGCAGATTACCAGTCAGGCAGCAGAGAGATGATGTAATCTCTCTGCTGCCCGTAGCTACCTGCAAAGTGAGGGCGGAACTGCAGGGATGCAGGGCGGGCGGTGAGAGATGATGTCATCTCTCTGCTTCCCCGCCCGCCGGCTCCCTGATTGGCCAGCAGCCCGGCCACTCTCTAAATGTCACCAGCGGACGGCCGGGGGGGGTGGTGATAGTCTGAGACTGACAGTCAGTCTCAGACTGTCACCCGCCCGGCCGTCCGCTCTCTCTCTCCCGCGGACCCAGCTGCCTGCCCTCTCCCTAGCATTCTCGGAGGGGGCAATTGACCGCCCCTGTACCACGTGCATGCTCCTGATGAGTTGTCAATTAGGCACGAAACGCGTGGAGCTATTTGATGCCGTGTACCCTAAACTTTCACCTTCAACTTACCAATACCATGCAACCCCTACCTCTACAGGTTGAGTGAGGCCATTGGTCCTGCAGGCATTATTCTTCATTACAACTGTATAATACTTTATTTCTGGTGACCCAGGGAATTTGTTATTCACCCTACCATGAAAATGTGTGTTTTTTTTGTGTATACTGGTCATAATCATGCATAATGTTCACTTTACAACAGTGGTTACATCATGAGACTTTATGTTATCATTTTGTCTATTGTTATCATTATGTTCACTGTTTATTTTGATGTTAACATTGTCTACATGTTTAATCAATAAATTCCCAGTGCTCACCTATTTATCTGTTTGCAACCATGTGCTTCATAAAAAGTCCCACCCCCCGTGCTCCTATTTATTACTATAATATGACTAAAACTAAAATGGCATGTTAGTTGAAAGACCAGGACTAGAATTGAATTGAAATTGGAAGTCAGAATTAGCACTGTTGGCCAGCTTGTGGTGGGGCCCTTCTTTTGATGGTGCACATGAGTATGTCTCTTTAAGAGTATGTGGTGAATACCTGCAGGGCTGCTAACTTGCCAAGTAATGAGCAATCTTCGTGGAACTGGGTGTAGCAAGGTTTTATGTCTCCTCTCACCACTCCTAGCAAGCGAAAGGGCCGATTCCACACTCTTGGTGGTTAGCAGTTCCAGGCGTCAGGTCCTGGAGGCTCCATCTCTCAGCTCTGGTCCACAAACGTGCAGCAAGTCCACTCTGCATAACGCTGTCTCACTAGTGTAGTGGTGGCACGTCCCACAGCAGGTTCTTTCCAGGCTCCACTACTCTTCAGGCTAGGTTCACACCAACTTTTTTCTACCATCTGGGTTATTAAACAGAGCTGTACCAATCAGAGTTCACCCTTTATTTGACTGGAGCATCCATAGCAATGAAAAACATTGGGTGTTCCGGCACGATGCACATTGATCTTTGGCTTTTTTAAAGGGATCCACTGGATTATGAATAAATAATATACTCTTGTTCAGTATCTCTGCTTCTCTGTGTCAAATTTCCTTTTATCTCAATCTCAGCTTTAACAAAAAAATAAAAACTTCCTGCTGCTAAAATAAAAACTATATCTCTCTGTAACTGCTGTAACTCCTCCCACTACCTGTCCTGTACAGATGAGTTGTTAGTGAGCAAAACAGACACTTGAGCGATGGTGTTGATCGAAAAGCTCTGCATTGTATTTTGTGGAGACAGATAAAGGTGAAAGTGGTTGTAAACCCTTCCATATACCCAGTGAAGTGACTGGCTTCAGGTGATACACAGAGATGAAACAAACCCTCCCTAATAAGTTGTACCTGTTCATCTGCCCCCTTGTCACAGCCTCCTAAAGCGCACATTTTACACAGCATTCCTTAGCTCCAGAAGGCGGTGGCGGGGGTCAGATGTCACACACTGCACAGTATAGAGAAGAGAGCTGAGAGTAAAATGAGACCTGAGTGGAAGGAAAGGACACACCCCCCTCTTCACAGTCCCATAGGGAAACAGGTACAGCTGACACTGTCTATCCCCCGCTGTGTGCTGAGGGAGGGGGCTTCTCTTGGGATTGTCTGGTGTCAGCATAGACTGTCAGAAGTGACTGGTGTATATAGCAGAGGAGAAAGCTAGAAATCACACTTGGTGCTTTGGATTGAGGCAAGTACACAATATAGAAGGATATGCTTTGTTCATTTTTCATTTCAGAGGTTTTCAACTATTTTAACCTCTTGCCGACCACACTATAGCTGAACGCAGGAGTGTATTTAGCTTTTGTGCTGCCCTAGGCCTGACTAAACTCATGCACCCCCTAATTTAAATATGACCCTTCCTGTCAAGGTCCCACCCCTTGGTGTTTAAGACCCACCCTGACCCACCCTGAAATTTTCGAGTGGGGACACTAGTTCTGAGGGCCTGGGGGGGGGGGGCAATGGATTCCCTTAATTTGCATATATTTCCTCTCACTTCCTGTTTGGCTATGGGGCAGGAAGTGAAGGGAAATCTCTGCAATGGGACAAGGATGGTAAAAAAAAAACTGACAGGGGTTTTAACCCTCCTTTACTCTATCCAAAATGAAAAAAAAAGTGTTGGCTATAGTTCTAGTTTAAGCACAAATTTCTGATAATTTTATGGAGAGGACTAAAAGATAACCATGCCAATGGTGCAGCAGAAAACATATAGCACAGTGGGGAAGGTAGTTGGTCCAGGATGAGAGGACAGTCAAAATTAGAAGCGGTGCCCCCCACCCCCCACAGTTGCGTAATGCCAGCCGCCCGCATACTGGAAGCAGTGCGGACGCTCTATGGGGGCGCTAGATTAAGTTGCCTCTCAGCCCATTCCACCCCATAAGACTTGTGCTACACTAACAGAGTAGCACAAGCCAGCGGGGACTCTTTCCGTGCTGCCCCCCTGCAAAGTGCTGCCCTAGGACTGGGCCTTGTCGGCCTAGGCCAGGATACAGCGTTGGCTGAATGTTGGCTACAGCATGTTCGCACATTGGCATCTATTGACTTCTACCCAGAACCCTGCCTCCCTGTGCCCCCCCCCCCCTTTTTTGGACACTGCTGATCACAGATCAGGGTAAAGAGCCAATTACAGAGGCTCTTTACCATGTGATCAGCTGTGTCCAATCACAGCTGATCACAGTGTAAACAGGATTTGGCGGTTTTCGGTAAGAGCCGGTAAACGGCAATCCACACAGGGGACATCTACACAGAGAATCAGGGCACTGATCATCGCTGTCCTGATTATCAGTGCTGCCAATCAGTGCTCATCGGTGCTGCCAATCAGTGCTGCCTGTCAGTTACCATCAGTGCTGCTTGTCAGTGCCTATCAGTGCCCATCTTTGCCGCCTATCAGTGCCCAAAGGGGGTTAAAGTAGTAAACTAAAAGCAGAATGAGTAAATATTTTCAGCACTGTAATTTAGCCTGTTTGATGGATAACTCTGAAAGTTAAACTCCGAAAATGCTGAATTGCTGGCCACCTTCTTCCCGCAGAACTTCCTACTCGGCTCTCTGTAACAATCAGCCTTCAACGTTCTCCATCTGCTAGTCTCAGGTCTGCACAACTGCCCTTATCTACCCTCATTAGTGGACTTTAGGCCCCATTCACACCTGAGCATAGAGAGAATGTGCGTTTCTACTCGCTTTCATAGGCATGCGCACCGGGTGTGCCGAGTGTGCCTGGGCACACCCTAATCACCCCATGCATTGCCTATATCCCCCTGCTATATTTACTATGCTTCAGTTTGTAAATGAACAGGAAGCTGCTCAGAAAAGGGCAATATCCATTCATTCAGGGGAACCTCTGTCCTCAGCCCCTTTTCTGTCTCAAAGGGACTTAGGACAGCGGGGCTTCTAAAAAAAAAAAATGTAGAAAAAAATAATAAAAAACGTTGTAAAAAATAATTACAATAATCACACCTTAAAGCAATAGATTGCGCACACCAATGCCCACTTTGTTTGCGTGCTCAGAGGTGGGTAGGGGGTAGAACCAAGGGACAGTGCTCGGAGGTGGGTAGAGGGTGAAACCAAGGCACAGTGCTCGGAGGTGGGTAGGAAGTGGAACCAAGGGACAGTGCTCGGAGGTGTGTAGGGGGTAGAACCAAGGGACAGTGCTCGAAGGTGGGTAGAGGGTGAAACCAAGGGACAGTGCTTGGAGGTGGGTAGGGGGTGGAACCAGAGGGCACTGCTTGGAAGTGGGTAATGGGTAGAACCAAGAGACAGTGCTTGGAGGTGGGTAGGGAGTAGAAACAAGGGACAATGCTCGGAGTGCTCGGAGGGGGTGAAACCAAGGCACAGTGCTTGAAGGTGGGTAGGGAGTAGAACCAAGGGACAGTGCTCGGAGGTGGGTAGGTGGTAGAACCAAGCGACAGTGCTCGGAGGTGGGTAGGGGGTGGAACCAAGGGACAGTGCTCGGAGGTGGGTAGAGGGTGAAACCAAGGCACAGTGCTCGGAGGTGGGTAGGGAGTGGAACCAAGGGACAGTGCTCGGAGGTGTGTAGGGGGTAGAACCAAGGGACAGTGCTCGAAGGTGGGTAGAGGGTGAAACCAAGGGACAGTGCTCGGAACTGGGTGGGGGGTTGAACCAGAGGGCACTGCTTGGAAGTGGGTAATGGGTAGAACCAAGAGACAGTGCTCAGAGGCGGGTAGGGGGTAGAAACAAGGGACAGTGCTCGGAGGTTGGTAGGGGGTGAAACCAAGGCACAGTGCTCGAAGGTGGGTAGGGAGTGGAACCAAGGGACAGTGCTCGGAGGTGGGTGGGGGTGGAACCAAGGGACAGTGCTCAGAGGTGGGTAGGGGGTGGAACCAAGGGACAGTGCTCGGAGGTGGGTAGGAGGTGGAACCAAGGGACAGTGCTCGGAGGTGGGTAGGGGGTGAAACCAAGGCACAGTGCTTGGAGGTGGGTAGGGTGTGGAACCAAGGGACAGTGCTCGGAGGTGGGTAGGGGGTAGAACCAAGGGACAGTGCTCGGAGGTGGGTAGGGGGTGGATACAAGTGGTGATGCGGAAAAGGGAAGTACCTGCAGCTATTCTCTGAGCAAAAAAGCCCTGATTGTGACAATGGGTTTTCAGAGATGGTGAGGCCTACTCATGCATTTTTCCATCATATGATCAGTTTGCATTATCCAGGTTTGTGAAAATTTTCTTTTAAATAATTAAATCAAGTGTAATTTGCTGAAGAGAAGCTTGCTCGCCTTGAGAACAAAACTTGAGACTTTTAGACATTCTTCTCTTCGGTATTCTGCTGCACTGAATTAATTGCAAACCTTGTTCCAGCAGGAAAAAAAAACATGAGATCAGGGGTCACTCAGAATGTACACAAACAATTGAAGGCAGAAAAACATCTCAAAGCCTCTATCTCTCCGGAGCGATTCAGAAGCAATCTTGTGTGATGCATTTTACGGAGACACAGAGAGGGTTTCGCTAATTAGGATCAGAAATATTACAGTGAAGGTTTTGTGCAGCCTCTCCGCGCTTGCCCCTGCTACAGCCAAGCCGTCTGTCTTTTTCTTCATGATCGGTCTGCAGCCGTATGTCACAGGCAATGTAACCAGGCAATGTGTCCTGCTGTTGAAATTCAGAGTACGCATCTATCAGCTGTTCTGGAAGATGGCTCTGGTGTCTTGATAAATAGGCCAAGTATTTCCTGGTAGACCTTCTCCTTCATCTTTATCATAACATGAAGGTCTTGTCCGTGAGCCGACAACATCGCTAATAAAATGTCAGTTATCTCGCTTGTCTTCGCCCCCCTTCTGCTGAATGTCCATGAAGCTTCCAATTATTGAAAAAAAATGTTTTAAAAGTTATCCCTTGTATGACCAGAGGTCCTTGATTCCTAGATCCTCAGGCCCAATTTTCTCTGGGTTAAATTAACCACTTGCTTACTGGGCGCTTATACGCCCTTCCTGCCTGGGCCGATTTTCAGCCTTCAGCGCTCTCACACTTTGAATGACAATTGCGCAGTCATGCAACACTGTACTCATATGAAATTTGTATAATTTTTTGGAGACAGAGCTTTCTTTTGGTGGTATTTAATCACCACTGGGGGTTTTATTTTTTGCTAAACAAATGAAAAAAGATGGAAAATATGGAGAACAAAAAAAAAAAAAACTCTTTGGCTTCTGTTATAACATTTTGCAAATAAGTAATTTTTCTCCTTCACTGATGTGCGCTGATGAGTCTGCACTGATGGGCACTGATAGGCTGCACTGATGAGGTGGCACTGATGGGCACTCATGAGGAGGCACTGATGAGGCTGCACTGATAATAGGCACTGATAGGTGACATTGATGGGAACTAATGGGCAGGATTAATGGGCTTAACACTGATGGGGCTGCACTGATAATCAGGGCACTGATGATAGGTGCCCTGATTATCGTTGTTCATGTCCCCTGTCAGGATCGCCGGTTACCGGCTTTCCTCTCCTTCAGCTGTGACAGCACATGAGGAAAGTACAGCCGATAACTGGCAAGTCTGTAAACACTGTGAATAGCTGTCATTGGACACAGCTGATCACAAGATAAAGGGCCGCTGTGATTGTTCCTTTACCATCTGTGATCTGTGATCGGCTGTGTCTGAAGTACACTCGGGGGGCGCAAGGGGCACGTTTCCATGGATGCCCTCCCGGAACAAAAGAGTCACGCTGCAGCCGTATTTCAGCTATAGCGTGATAAGAAAGTGGTGAAAGCTGAAATTGAATCTGCTTATACATTACCTTCCCTGACCCCTCCTTCCCCCTCCTCTACCCAAAAGCAGAAGCTCAGCTCTTTCTCCTCCCCCCCTTTCCATATTTAGATTTGTTTTTTGGGGGGGGGGGCGGGTACCATGTTTAGGCGGGTACCCGTTCCAAATTCCGCTCGGATCGCCTAGGCCTGCAGGGGCTTGCTGTGTGCTGTACATAGCTGGTAAGGGGCTCATGACTGGCTAGGTGTTGGCCTCAAAAAGTGTAAGTCCCAACCCCGTTTCTTCTTTGATAGGACAGCTAATCCACTTGCTGTATATGGAACCCTCCATCATATGGTGTCACACTCCTGGCCATAGGTGCGCTGATAACATTCCTGGCTACAGGCTTCAATATTTGAGAATAAAGGAATGCCCACACACAAAATGTATCTTTCGCACTTTACTCCAACTTTGCAAGATTTCCGTGACATATGACATTACATAGTTACATAGTAGGTGAGGTTGAAAAAAGACACAAGTCCATCAAATCCAACCTATGTGTGTGATTATATGTCAGTATTACATTGTATATCCCTGTAGGTTGCGGTCGTTCAGGTGCTTATCTAATAGTTTCTTGAAACTATCGATGCTTCCCGCTGAGACCACCGCCTGTGGAAGGGAATTCCACATCCTTGCCGCTCTTACAGTAAAGAACCCTCTACATTGATTAAGGTAAAAGCTCTTTTCTTCTAATTTTAATGAGTGGCCACGTGTCTTGTTAAACTCTCTTCCGCAAAAAGTTTTATCCCTATTGTGCGGTCACCAGTATGGTATTTATAAATTGAAATCATATCCTCTCTCAAGCGTTTCTTCTCCAGAGAGAATAAGTTCAGTGCTCACAACCTTTCTTCATAACTAATATCCTCCAGACCCTTTATTAGCTTTGTTGCCCTTCTTTGTACTCGCTCCATTTCCAGTACATCCTTCCTGAGGACTGGTGCCCAGAACTGGACAGCATACTCCAGGTGAGGCCAGACCAGAGTCTTGTAGAGTGGGAGAATTATCGTTTTATCTCTGGAATTAATCCCCTTTTTAATGCATGCCAATATTCTGTTTGCTTTGTTAGCGGCAGCTTGGCATTGCATGCCATTGCTGAGCCTATCATCTACTAGGACCCATAGGTCCTTTTCCATCCTAGATTCCCCCAGAGGTTCTCCCCCCAGTGTATAGATTGCAGTCATATTTTTGCCACCCGAATGCAATATTTTACATTTTTCTACATTGAACCTCATTTGCCATGTAGTTGCCCACCCCATTAATTTGTTCAGGTTTTTTTGCAAGGTTTCCACATCCTGCGGTGAAGTTATTGCCCTGCTTATCTTAGTATCGTCCACAAATACAGAGATTGAACTGTTTATCCCATCCTCCAGGTTGTTTATGAATAAATTAAATAGGATTGGTCCCAGCACAGAACCCTGGGGGACCCCACTACCCACCCCAGACCATTCTGAGTACTCCCCATTTATCACCACCCTCTGAACACGCCCTTGTAGCCAGTTTTCAATCCATGTACTCACCCTATGGTCCATGCCAACAGACCTTATTTTGTACAGTAAACGTTTATGGGGAACTGTGTCAAATGCTTTTGCAAAATCCAGATACACCACGTCTACGGGCCTTCCTTTATCTAAATGGCAACTCACCTCCTCATAGAAGGTTAATAGATTGGTTTGGCAAGAACTATTCTTCATGAATCCATGCTGATTACTGCTAATGATACTGTTCTCATTACTAAAATCTTGTATATAGTCCCTTATCGTCGCCTCCAAGAGTTTACATATTATTGATGTTAGGCTAACTGGATTAGATTGACATACTAACAGAATTCTTCAGCTCAGAATGCCATACACAAGAGTAAATATTCTGTAGTTGTACTTTAGGTGCAGCGCGCCGGCACATAATTTTGTAAGTCATCCTCCCTTTGCATCTCCTCTGAGTTGGAACCACTTTCACCATGCATACACAGCATTTAGCTTCCATCACCGAGTGTAATCAAGGTGCCCTTATTAGTATACCAGTCTCTCCTGATGTCCCTTCCATAGCTCTGCCTATCCCGGCACACTCATCCCCAGTAGATCTGAAAATTCGACTGTCGGCTGTCAGATGGAAGCGATTTAGTGGCTGTGTAGCCACTTGATTGCTTCCACACACTTCTGTGTGCCAGAACCATGTCTCCCAGGCTCTACGCACCCATCAGCAGACCCAGGTTTAGCATGGCGGATGCTGATCCTGGGAAAGGGGAGGAAGCGCAATGAACATCCATTCACTGATCTCCCCTTCCATTTAATGACCTTCAGGTGACATGTAAAACTTCCAGGTCCTGGTGTCATTTTCCCCAGCCTGTATAGCTGGAGAAGAAACTAATGCTGCGTACACACGGTCGGACTTTTCAGCTACAAAAGTCCGACAGCCCGTCCGAAAGACTTTCGACGGACTTTTGGCGGACTTGCGGCGGACTTTCTAACGAACGGACTTGCCTACATACGATCACACAAAAGTCCGATGGATTCGTACTTGATGACGTACACCGGACTAAAATAAGGAAGTTGATAGCCAGTAGCCAATAGCTGCCCTAGCGTGGGTTTTTGTCCGTCGAACTAGCATACAGACGAGCGGATTTCTGGGTCCAGCGGAGTTACGACGTAAAGATTTGAAGCATGTTTCAAATCTAAAGTCCGTCAGATTTGCAGCTGGAAAAGTCCGCTGAAAGTCCGGGGAAGCCCACACACGATCGGATTGTCCGCCGGATTTGGTCCGTCGACGTCCGTCGGACTTTTGTAGACGAAAAGTCCAACCGTGTGTACGCGGCATAAGAGTGTGATCTAAGCTCCATTAGGTTCATTGAAGAGCAGGTGAGACAATAGGGGTCTATTAGACCCCTGATGTCTCATTAAAGAGACATCAAAAAGGCACCAAACAATGTATCACAATGGGGACTTTTTGTTCCCTATGTGATGACAAAAAAAGCATATTAAAAAATAAAAGTAAAAAAAACTGTAAAAAATCAAAGTTACACCCAAGCACTGAAAATCTCCCACATATAGATACGAATGTAAATGTACGCGCCAGCAGGCACCTACAAACGAAAACATTGATTGCGCTACACATGCCACCTATCGCCACGCACACCAGAGTGAGATCAATAATTCTAGGCCCTTTATTCATGACTAACTCTAAACTGATAACCTCTAGGGGCTTTTAAAGTGTTGTAATGTAATGTATTGGGTACCGAAGTTTGCCACTGTTTCATGGGCGTACGCAGTTTAAGGTTTGACATGTTGAGCATCTATTTACTTGGTGCAACCTCATCTTTTATAATTTACCCAAAAATTAGGTAATATATTGTATTTATGTGCCCTAAAAGTAAACCTTAGTGTATTTTCTATTGACTATTTGATTTTATAAACCAGGGGTCTCCAAACTTTCTAAACAGGAGGCCAGTTTACTGTCCTTCAGACTTTAGGGGGGCCGGACTGTGGCCAATGGGAGTAGAAAATGTCCTGAGATCCACAGGAAAAACATTGCCCCATCTTTGGCATTGGTGGAAGGAAGTTTTCCCCTTCGTTGGTGTCATTGGGGGAATTGTTCCCCATTACTAATGTCGTTGGGAGGAATTGTGCCCCTTCGTTGGTGTCAGTGGGAAGAGTTGTGAACATTGTTGGTGTCAGTGACAGGAATTGTGCCCCATCATTTTTGTCATTTGGGGGAATTGTGGTCCATCATTGGTGTCATTGGGAGGAAATGTGCTCCATCATTGGTGTCATTGGGAGAAATTGTGCCTCATCCTTGGTGTCAGTGGAAGGAATAGTTCCCCATCGTTGGTGTCAGTGAGAGGAATAGTTCCCCATTGTTAGTGTCATTAGACGGAATTGTGCTCCATCACTAGTGTTGTTGGGAGGAATTGTGCCTCATCCTTGGTGTCAATTTGAAGAGTTGTACCCCATTGTTGGTGTCAGTGAGAGGAATTGTGCCCCATCTTTTTTGTCATTCAGGGGAATTGTACCCCATCATTGGTGTTATTGGGAGGAAATGTGCCTATCGTTGGTTTCAGTGGGAGCGAGTTGTGCCCCATCCTTGGTGTCGGAATAGTTCCCCATCGCTGGTGTCAGTGGGAGGAATTATGCCCCATCATTGGTGTCATTGGGCCCAATTGTTGGTGTTATTGGGAGGAATTGTGCACCATCATTGTCATTGGGAGGAGTTGTGCTTTCACTGATCTCAGTGGGGGGTGGGGGAATTATGCTCCATTGTTGGTATCGGTGAAAGGAATACTGCCCCAAGGGCCGGAAAAAAGCAAGCAAAGGGCCACAACTAGCCCTGGGGCAACCTATTGGAGACCACTGTTATAAACCATTGCACTAATATCATGTAAAAATATAAAAACTGGAACTACTACTATGTTAATCTCCAGGGTATCTGCTTTCACAAAATATAACATATATATATATATTTTTTGCGTAATCTATGGGCCTAAAATGGTTTTTGAAATGTGTGCAGAAAAAAAAAATGCAAAATACAGTTCTGGCGGTGAAAGGGTTAAAAAAAGCTCTGGTCAGGAAACTGTAAATCTAAATTTTGTTAAAAAAATTGGAGACGACTTAACCGGTTCAGAGCAATGATGTGCAGCAGAGCGAGCGCATATAGATAGGAAATGACTAAAAAAAAAAAAGAAGAAAGAAAAGATCAGCAGCACAGATATCGACTTAAGGGGAATACTGTATTATACAGGTAGGTAAAAAATAGAAAATTCTGTTATTTTTGGCGATTTACAAAATTAAATGTCATTGAGTTTGGGTCTAGAGTCACTCAAATTATAATATATAATGTACATAATAAATGATAGCCAATTTTCACAAGCCTGCTGCTCTTTACACTTTTTCTGTCCAAATGGTTTTAGCGTTCTGCCTTGAGTCCTCCTTTAAGACATTAGATAGAGTGGCCCACTGATTCCCTCCATAGTTTTTCGACAAATAATTTATAAGGCCTTAGGTCTTTCTTACACTCATGCTGCGTAGTATTCTGGAGTCCGCCATGGCCGTCTGTTTAACAATTAGACGCCTGACTTTACAGCAGCCGTTCATCTGCTCTTTGTTCTATGCAAATTTTATTTTAAAAATTAAAGATAATCAATGGGAGCTCATTTAAAGGGACTAGCTGTGATGGCCACCCGCCTGCAGACTTTGCCTGTTCCTGTATCAACAGCAATAAATCAATCAGCCTTACGCGTGTTTCCTGAGCACATTGTTAATACGTGATTGAACAGCACAGGTACCATGCTGGTAACCCCTTCAGTGTTGGACGGCAAGCATTAGAATAGGCTTTATTTCCACATGCTTTCACGTTTCCCTAAGCGGCCCTGCCGGTACCTGAAATGACCTCCTACCTAGGTCGGGGGTTTCGAAATCCTTTAACCCTCTCTGAAAATTCAAATGACAAAAGAAAAAAGTTTGAGGTCAACTTTGCTCAAATCTGAAATAGGTTTGCAGACCAAAAAAAAAAGCAAAAATGTAGAATATATGGGTAAAAAAATTCTGTGGACCCCCTTTAGTTCGGAGAGGTCCAGTGAAGGGTTTTGTCCTACAGATATATACGATATATTGTCAAAAGTATTGGGAGGGCTGCCTTTACACACACATGAACTTTAAAGTGACACTAATGCCCCGTACACGCGACCGGACATTCCGACAACAAAATCCATGGATTTTTTTCCCGACGCATGTTGGCTCAAACTTGTCTAGCATACACACGGTCGCACAAATGTTGTTGGAAATTCCGAACGTCAAGAACGTGGTGATGTACAATGTGTACGACGAGCTGAGAAAAATGAAGTTCAATAGCCAGTGCGGCTCTTCTGCTTGATTCCGAGCATGAGTGGAACTTTGTGCATCAGAATTGTCTACACACAATCAAAATGTACAACAAACGGATTTTGTTGGTGGAAATTTTGAGATCCAGATCTCAAATTTTGTGTGACGGAAATTCCGATGGAAAATGTCTGATGAAGCCTACACTCGGTCAGAATTTCCGACAACAAGCTCCCATCGAACATTTTCCATCGGAAAATCCGACCGTGTGTACGGGGCATAAAGGTAATTTTTTTTTTTTGAAATAACAAACATGTCATACCTCCACTGTGCAGCTCGTTTTGCACAGAGTGGCCCCCGATCCTGCTCTTCTGAGGTCCCTTGGCGGCTGTCTCGGCCCCTCCCCGCATCAGAAAACCCCCTAGGAGAAGCTCTCTCCTGGGGGGTTACCTTGTGGGAGTGCTCCCGAGTCCAGCATTCGACGTCCATAGATGCCGAATGCAGGACTCAGCCCGCCCCCCGGTGGCCACGTCATTGGATTTGATTGACAGCAGTGGGAGCCAATGGCTGAGCTGCTATCAATCTATCCAATCAACAGCTGAGAAACCCCGGGCAGAGGGATGGCACGTCCCCATGGGACAAGTTCGAGGGTTCAGGTAAGTAAAATGGGGGGGCTGGGGGGGCGGTCACTGACAGGTGTTTTTAGGCATTAAGGTGAAAAAACACTTACCTTTACAACCCCTTTAATGGCATCCCAGTCTTAGTTCGTAGGGTTCAATATTGAGTGGTCCCACCATTTGCAGCTATAACGGTTTCAACCCTTCTGGGAAAGCTGTCCACAAGGTTTAGGAGTGTGTCTATGAGAATGTTTGACCATTCTTCCAGAAGGGCATTTGTGATAGGTGTTCTATCGGGTTGGGGTCAGGACTCTGTGTAGGCCAGTCAAGTTCCTCCACCCCAAACTCGCTCATCCATGCCTTTATGGAGCTTGCTTTGTGCACTGGTGCGCAGTCATGTTGGAACAGGAAGGGGTCATCCCCAAACTGTTCCTACAAAGTTGGGAGCATAAAATTCTCCAAAATGTCTTGCTATGCCGTCACTGGAACTAAGGGACCAAGCCTAACCCCTGAAAAACAACCCCACACCATAATCCCCCCTCCACCAAATGATTTGGACCAGTGCACAAAGCAAGGTCCATAAAGATATGGATGAATTAGAGCGGAGACTGCAAGCCAGGTCTTCTCATCCACATCAGTGCCTGACCTCACAAATGTGCTTCTGGAAGAATGGTCAAACATTCCCATAGACACACTCCTAAACCTTGTGGACGGCCTTCCCAGAAGAGTTGAAACTGTTATAGCTGCAAAGGGTGGGCCAACTCAATATTGAAACCTACGGACGAAGACTGGATGCCATTAAATGCCATATGAATATAAAGGCAGGCATCCCAATACTTTTGGTAATATAGTGTATACTGCATGTCACAGTTATATCAATCTAAGTGAGACCTTCCTGACAGGAGGAGAGAGCAGAGTGATAGTTAATCAGTATGATGTTCTTTTACTTTTCAATCAGCGGGGGGGGGGGGGGGGGTTCTTGGTAAAATCGACAAAAAATAGGGCCAGATGGACCATCCATCAAGTAGCAATGCTTGGGCTTGATGTCTAGACCTTCATCTCGAATTGGGGCAATGGCCTCAACTAAGAAATCCAGTTAAAGATGCCAAAAAAGGTCATCCTAATGCCGCGTACACACAATCACACATTTCGACAACAAAATCCATGTTTTTTTTCCAACGGATGTTGGATCAAACTTGTCTTGCATACACACGGTCACACAAATCTTGTCGGAAATTCTGAACGTCAAGAACACGGTGACGTGCAACACGTACGACGAGCCGAGAAAAATGAAGTTCAATAGTCAGTGCTGCTCTTCTGCTTGATTCCGAGCATGCATAGAACTTTGTGCATCGGAATTGTGTACACATGATCGGAATTTACGACAACGGATTTTGTTGTCGGAAAATTTGAGAACCAGATCTCAAATTTTGTGTGACAGAAAATGTCAGATGGAGCCTACACATGGTCAGAATTTCCAACAAGAAAGTTCCCATCCAACGTTTTCCTTTGGAAAATCCGACTGTGTGTACAGGGCATAAGAGTCCATTTTAACTTACCGATGATAAAGTCACCTGAGAGATAAAAGGTGTCTAGCGTGTTTCAGGGGCCAAACAGTCCCCCTTCATTAAAGCTTAAAGTGGGTATAGAAATGAATCACCTCCCCCCCCTTTTAAAAAAATCACATTATGTTGCTTTGCAGCCTGAAATGAAGGCAGACACAATTTTTGTTTTATCCAGTAGTGCAACTTATAACATCCAAATGAAAGATATAACGTGTCAGAATTTTTTTTTAAAAATTGCAAAAACACAATCACTGAGTTGGAAAAAGGACCCCCCCCCCTTATGTCAGTATTTTGTTGGACTACCTTTTGCTTTAATTGCAGCCTTTAGTCCAGGAATATGCAATTAGCGGACCTCCAGCTGTTGCAGAACTACAAGTCCTATGAGGCATAGCAAGACTCTGACAGCCACAAGCATGACACCCAGAGGCAGAGGCATGATGGGACTTGTAGTTTTGCAACAGCTGGAGGTCCGCTAATTGCATATCCCTGCTTTAGTCTGTTGGGATTTGTCTCCACTAACTTTGCACATCTAGACTTTGCAATATTCGCCCACTCTTCTTTGCAGAACTGCTCAAGTTCTGTTACATTTGATGGTGATTGTTTGTGGACTGCAGTCTTCAAGTCATTCCACAGATTTTCAATGGGGTTTAAGTCTGGGCTCTGACTAGGAAATGCAAGGACATTCACCTTGTTCTCCTTCAACCACTGTGGGGTCATTTCTGCTGTGTGTTTTGGGTCATTGTCATGTTGGAAGGTAAACCTTCTTCCCATTGACAACATTTCTGGCAGAGGGCAGCAGATTTTTCTCAAGAATTTAATGGTATTTTGCCCCATCCATTTTTCTTTCTATCCTGACAAGTGCTCCCGTCCCTGCTGCAGAGAAACAGCTCCATGTCAGAAAATTACCCCCATAACAGAATATTACCCCCTCCATAACAGGATTTTACCCCCTCCATAACAGGATATTACCCCCTCTATGCTTTACTGTAAGAATGGTGTTATTTGGATGGTGAGCTGTACTGGATTTTGTTTGGTGTTGAGGCCAAATAATTCAATTTTACTCTCATCTGACCAGAACACCTTTTTCCATGGGGCCTCAGAACCTTCAAGGTGTGTTTAAGGTGGTCAGATGAGACTAAAATTTAATTATTTGGCCTAAACACCAAATCAGAATGAAAGGAAATGTGGTCCAACAAAAAACTGACATGGGGGGTTCCTTTTTCCAACGCAGTGATTCTGTTTTGATTTTTTTAAATGTTTTTTTTCCTGACATGTTGGTGTTATATCTTTCACTTGAATGTTATAAACTGCACTAGTACATACTAGGGATACACTGATACCATTTTTTTTACAATGAGGACGAATACTGATACTTTTTATTATTACTCGCCGATACCAATTACCGATACCTACCACAAATGTTTTGTTTTCACTGCAGCTGTCAGCAATGGCACAAAGCATTGAAAAGTTATTTACAAATTAAATACAGTTATTTATTTATTTTTTTAATTTTGCGCTTTTTCAATGTGAAATGTGTAAATGTATGTTAATATATATGTGTAAAAATATTCACTAACAAAAAAAAAAATATCTGTTAATCGTTTATAAAATAGACATAAACAAAAAAAACAAAAAAAAAAGCAGTAAAATAATAATCAAATGGAGGAGATTAGGGAGTTAATTAAGGCTGATTAGAATAAATTAAGGGTTAATGAAGAGTTAAACAAAGGGACATTTGTTCATCTTTGATCTGCAGATGCAGAAACAGAAAGATACAAAAAGAAACAATGTTTCTTTTTATTTTCGTGTTTCAGCGGCTGAGCAATGTTATTATTAAATTTTTTTATTTTGTGAATAATTTGATGTCTTATACATATCTTTTTAACTGAACTTAACTGAATATCCCCGTCCTATTCCTGATGAAGCCATTCCAGCGAAACATGTTGAAACTCTAGGTTGTGGGAACACATTGTTTGTAACTTCAGTTGTCTCACTGGTCAGGGTCAGGATGTGTGTGCTTACCCGGGACCATGTTTGTAACTGCAGTTCTCACTTTTTATTTTGTCTCCTTTAAATAAATGATTTATATTTTTTATACTATTGCATTTGTCTTGCCTTGTATATGATGTACCTATAAAGTCCCATTCTCTCACTTTCTTTGTATTTTTTTGTACTTTTTTTTGTACTTTCTTGTACTTTTGTATGTTGTGTCTCCTTTTTGGGGCTGACCTCCCCCCTCATTCTCAATTTTTTTTTTTTTGACAGCTACAATTACCGAACTTCATTAATACTTCAGCTGTCAACAGGGGATACCCACTGACAGCTCAAAGAACCGAGCCTGAAAGTACCGGTTTCAGGTATGGGTACATTTGCACGAGTACCGATACTTGTGCAAATACTCGGTATCGGCACCGATGCTAGTATCGGTGCAACCCTAGTACATACGGCTGGATAAAACAAAAACTGTGTCTGTCTTATTTTCAGGCTGCAAAGCAACAAAATATAATTATTTTAAAGGTGGGTGATTCTTTTCTATTCTTTTCTATACCCGCTGTAAACGAACAATGATGAAATGATCTAATTAAAAAGCCCTGTGTTCACAGAAGAGCACCAATGATGACCTTTCACAGATGTATTTGCTGTGATTGCTCTCTCTCTCTGTCACTCACTACTCAATTAATCCCTGATGAAGGGAAGATTGTTTGGCCCCGAAACGCGTCGGATACCCTTTATCTTTTATGTGACTCAATTTTTTTAGCAATAAATTAATCTGGACCCCTAAGACGACCTTCTGGCACGTTTTGTTTGCTGATTTCACCTGGACTTCTCAGTGGAGGCCAACCCTTCCACTTTGTGGTGGAGCTGTCACAGTCATCAAGTCATGACCTGGGGGGGGGGGTCTGGATCGCAAGACGCCCTGGAAGAAAAGGCCAGCATATGACAACATATGTATATAATTGGTGTAGTTAACTCTTTGCCTGCAGTTCAATTTTAATTTTTTTTTTTTTTGTGGAGATTGTATTTAAATATTATAACATAGAACATTTGTCTATGCTGTAAAAAATAACAAACAAGTAATGCTTTATGATGCATTTTTAAAGCACCACCTGAAGTCATTAGTCCATGCGGGAAATTGTTTATGGATGGTCAGAGTACTTATAGTATCGTTGTAGACAGCTATAAAATATATATATAGGTACATTCATATTGCATTGTAAACATTGACACTTTAACGCTTCTAGCTCATTAACGTTCATGTATCATAGGCATCAATATTGCATCAGTTTCTTTCAAGCCTCCATAACTAACCAAGTATTTTAAATAAATTATCCAGCCGAGGTTTCCCACGGTGTTGGCCAGAAGATACTAAACGGAATGTGATTATCTGCAGGCACTGGGAGCCCTCTACTGGGCTTTGCTGATATTGCATCATTGCAACACTATGTAACCTCCACCGTTCTGTGTGAAAGTTTATGCACCCCTGGACAACTTACAAAATGTGTTATTTATATGTAAATGTAATGGCTTTTTAAGGTTTGGATAGACGGAGAAAGAGATACAACTTCTGTATTTTTCTTTGTGTTTGCATCTCCAATTGGGAAGATTTTCCCATGTCCTATCCTAGTGATCCCTTCTTAGAAATCAGAATAGGGTGTTTATTGAGGCAAGAAAGTATTGGCATTAATGAAACATCGCTAGAAGTTATTTTCCTTCCTACTAAAATTTTTTTTTTGTTTTGTCAGTGTTCCTATTGGAGAGATTTCCCATCACTTCCTGTCCTGACAGGAAGTGAGAAATGATCTCCCCACAGTGGTGGATTATGAAATAGGCAGAGTAGGTATTGGCCTCCGGGCCCCATGCTATTTAATCCCTTCACACCCACGCTATAGTCGAAGGACAGCTACAGTGCGGCTCTCCGATTCGGGGAGAACGTCCTTAGACGTCCTCCCAGAACTGAGCGCCCCCCCCCCCTCCCCCATCAGGGGCACTTTATGGCCACTGTATCCTTTGGAGGGCCAATCACAGCGACCCTTTACCATGTGGTCAGATGTGTAAACAGTTGTTATTGGCATTCCTATCTTCACACACTATCTCTGTGTGAAGAAAGGAGAGCCAATAACCATCAAGGCTGACAGTACATTGTTTACACTGAAAATCAGGGCACTGACTATCAGTGCAGCCCCATCAGTGCCCATCAGTGCAGATCAGTGCAGGTTATCAGTGCCCATCAGCAGAGGCGTTGCTAGGGGGGTGCGGGGGGTGCGGTCCGCACCCGGGTGCCACCCTGCAGAGGGTGACACCAGGCTCAGGCAAGTACCGGTACCGCGCGGCTCCCTCCCTCTCTTCTGGAACCTCTTCAGCTGCACGCGATGTGCAGTTAGAGTGGGGGAGTAGGGAGTGAGGCAGAGAGACAAGGTGCCCGGAATCCCACCGTCCCGCACGCTACAGTCATCTCTCTCCGCTGGCTCCATAACATTCACTGCAGACTGGACTATAGCCGCCGCCTCCTTCTCCTCCTCCTCACAAGTACACAGACCGGGAGGAGGAGGGACACTGCTCTACAGCATCTGCCCGGCGCTAAGGTACTGTAAGTAAAGTAACAGGAATATTGCAGGGGAGGGGAACATGGTGATTGGGAGGTGGGGAATTGACATGTAACATCTATGCTGCTAGGAGTGATTTTAGGGAGGGGGTGGGGGTTAGAGGATATGTTCTAGGGGGCTTTGATTTGGGTTAGAACTCGTGCTAGAAGTAGAAGGAGGGGGCAGATTTGAAGTTTGACCCCCCAGCACAATTCCTCTTCCTTCCCAAAGCACCCCCTAGTACATATTCTCTAATCCCATCCCAGCTCCATCCACCTCCTCTGATCCCATCCCGGCTCCATCCACCCCTCTGATCCCATCCTGACTCCATCCGTCCCCTCTGATCCCATCCCGGTTCCATCCATCCCCTCCGATCCTATTCTGGCTCCATCCAACCCCTCCGATCCTATCCTGGCTCCATCCATCCCCTCCAATCCCATCCCGGCTCCATCTATCCCCTCCGATTCCAACCCAGCTCCATCCATCCCCTCTGATCCTATCCCGGCTCCATCCATTCCCCTCCGATCCCATCCCAGCTCCATCCATCCCCTCCGATCCTATCCTGGCTCCATCCACCCCTCCGATCCCATCCCAGCTCCATTCACCCCCTCCAATCCCATCCCGGCTCCATCCATTCCCCTCTAATCCCATTCCGACTCCATCCATCCCCTCTGATCCTATCCTGGCTCCATCAACCCCTCCGATCCCATCCCGGCTCCATCCACCCCCTCTGATCCCATCCCGGCTCCATCCATCCCAGCTCCATCCACCCCCTCCGATCCCATCCCGGCTCCATCTATCCCGGCTCCATCCATCCCCTCAGATCCCATCCCGGCTCCATTCATTCCCCTCCGATCCCATCCCGGCTCCAATTATCCCCTGATCCCTCACATCCCGGTTCCAACCACTGTGGCAGGTTAAGGGGGGAGAGCCACATCAATGCACTAGCCTGGCTTAATGCTGGAGGGGGGTGACACCATTTTTTACCGCACCGGGTGACACCAAACCTAGTGACGCCACTGGCCCGGCGCTAAGGTACTGTAAGTAAAGTAGCAGGAATATTGCAGGGGAGGGGAACATGGCGATTGGGAGGTGGGGAATTGACAGGTAACATCTATGCTGCTAGGAGTGATTTTAGGGAGGGGGTGGGGGTTAGAGGATATGTGCTAGGGGGCTTTGATTTGAGTTAGAACTCGTGCTAGAAGTAGAAGGAGGGGGCAGTTTTGAAGTTTGACCCCCCAGCACAATTCCTCTTCCTTCCCAAAGCACCCCCTAATACATATCCTCTAATCCCATCCCAGCTCCATCCACCTCCTCTGATCCCATCCCGGCTCCATCCATCCCCTCTGATCCCATCCCGGCTCCATCCATCCCCTTTGATCCCATCCTGGCTCCATCCATCCCCTCCGATCCTATTCTGGCTCCATCCACCCCCTCCGATCCCATCCTGGCTCCATCCATCCCCTCCGATCCCATCCCGGCTCCATCTACCCCCTCCGATCCCAACCCAGCTCCATCCATCCCCTCTGATCCTATCCCGGCTCCATCCATTCTCCTCCGATCCCATCCCAGCTCCATCCATCCCCTCCGATCCTATCCTGGCTCCATCCACCCCTCCGATCCCATCCCAGCTCCATCCATTCCCCTCTAATCCTATCCCGACTCCATCCATCCCCTCTGATCCTATCCTGGCTCCATCAACCCCTCCGATCCCATCCCGGCTCCATCCACCCCCTCTGATCCCATCCCGGCTCCATCCATCTCAGCTCCATCCACCCCCTCCGATCTGATCCCGGCTCCATCTATCCCGGCTCCATCCATCCCCTCAGATCCCATCCCGGCTCCATTCATTCCCTTCCGATCCCATCCCGGCTCCAATTATCCCCTGATCCCTCACATCCCGTTCCAACCACTGTGGCAGGTTAAGGGGGGAGAGCCACATCAATGCACTAGCCTGGCTTAATGCTGGAGGGGGGTGACACCATTTTTTACCGCACCGGGTGACACCAACCCTAGTGACGCCACTGCCCATCAGTGCAGATCAGTGCAGGTTATCAGTGCCTATCAGTGCCTCCTCATCAGTGCCCATCAGGGCCACCTCATCAGTGCTCATCAGTGCAGCTTATCAGTGCCCAATAGTGCAGCTTATTAGTGCCGCCTCTTCAGTGCACATCAGTGCAGGTTATCAGTGCCCATCAGTGCAGATCAGTGCAGGTTATCAGTGCCTATCAGAGCCACCTCATCAGTGCCACCTCATCAGTGCCACCTCATCAGTGCTCATCAGTGCAGCTTATCAGTGCCCAATAGTGCAGCTTATTAGTGCCGCCTCATCAGTGCACATCAGTGCAGATCAATGCAGCTTATCAATGCCCATCAGTGCCATCTACCAGTGCCCACCAGTGCTGCCTCATCAGTGTCCATCAGTGCCGCCTCATCAGTGCCCATAAGTGCAGCTTATCAGTGCCCATCAGTGTTGCCTCATCAGTACCACCTCATCATGCCCATTAGTGCAGCTTATCAGTGCCCATTAGTGCAGCTTATTAGTGCCGCCTCATCAGTGCTGCCTCATCAGTGCACATCAGTGCAGATCAATGCAGCTTATCAGTGCCATCTACCAGTGCCCACCAGTGCTGCCTCATCAGTGCCGCCTCATCAGTGCCCATCAGTGCAGCTTATTAGTACCGCCTCATCAGTGCCGCATCATCAGTGTCCATCAGTGCAGCTTATCAGTGCCCATCAGTGCTGCCTCATCAGTGCCACCTCATCATGCCCATAAGTGCAGCTTATCAGTGCCCATTAGTGCAGCTTATTAGTGCCGCCTCATCAGTGCTGCCTCATCAGTGCACATCAGTGCAGATCAATGCAGCTTATCAGTGCCATCTACCAGTTCCCATCAGTGCTGCCTCATCAGTGCCACCTCATCATGCCCATTAGTGCAGCTTATCAGTGCCTCATCAGTGCAGCCTCATTAGTGCCCATCAGTGCGGGCTCATCAGCACACATCAGTGAATAAAAATGACTTATTTGCAATATTTTATAACATAAACTAAGAAACTTTTTTATTATTTTAATTTTTAGTCTTTTTTCGTTTGTTTGGCAAAAAAAAAAAAAAAACTAGTGGTGATTAAATATCACCAAAGAAAAGCTCTATCTGTCTCAAAAAATGCTTTAAAAAAATGAATATGGGTACAGTGTTGCATGACCGCGGAATTATCATTTATCATTGTGACAGCGCTGAAAGCTGATCATTGGCCTGGGCAGGAAGGGGGTGAAAGTGCCCTGTATTTAAGTGGTTAAGGGACCCCATGACAAGGGATCAAAATAATATTGATTTGTTCTTGAAAAAAAATTACAATGAAGTTTTCTTAAATTGTTTACAAAAGACAGAAAAAATGAATTAACTCACAGAAACGAAAACTTTACATTGAAGTCTCTATAAGGAAAATACAGTGTTAATATAATGTACCCAATAATAACTTAAAGTGTTACTAAACCCACAACAGTAAAATCAGTCTGTATATGCAGTAAAGCATGCTTGTTATACTCAATGTGGAACCTAAGGGGCAATCCTCTGCATTGTGTAAAAAGGCTGTTTGATCCTGTCTTCTCTGATCCTCCCCTTCTTCCACTGTCCCTAATCCATCTCCTGATAAAACAGAACCCTTGGAGGCAGTCTGCACATGCTCAGCTTGGTGTGTATTGCTAGACAGTTTTTTTTTTTTTTGGGAGGGTGCATGTGATTAGCACAGGGCCAATCAGCACTGTCCAGACAGAGGGTCGGGGTCATGCAGCTTCATAGGACAGTCAGAGGAGAATGAAAACTCCTCCTACAAGCTTTAACCAGTCACAAGACTACTATATACCGCTGATAAGAAAAGGTGTTAAACAGTTTATGTTTGTTAACCCTTCACGCCGACAGTACACAAATATACGGACTGGCTATTTGCCCACTAGACTGGGTTTTTTTTTCCGTGGGGCTGCATATTTGCAAATCTCCCTTTTTGCAGATGGCTTGATCGCTTTGTAAAAGCAACACACATTATATATTGTTATGCCCCGTACACACGGTCGGACATTGATCGGACATTCCGACAACAAAATCCTAGGATTTTTTCCGACGGATGTTGGCTCGAACTTGTCTTGCATACACACGGTCACACAAAGTTGTCAGAAAATCCGATCGTTCTGAACGCGGTGACGTAAAACACGTACATCGGGACTATAAACGGGGCAGTAGCCAATAGCTTTCATTTCTTAAAGTGGTGTTCCGGCCGAAATTATACTTTTTAAATAAAGATACCCCTATAATACACAAGCCTAATGTATTAAAGTAGTATTAATTTATTAATGTAGTAAAGTTAGTCTGTAAACTAAGGTTTGTTTTGTTAGTTTATAGCAGTAGTTTGTTATTTTATAAACTTACAGCAGGCTGTGGCCATCTTAAGTGTGGGCATCTGAAGCCAGACTGTATTTCTTCCTGGATCTCATCCTTGCAGATCTCGCACATGCTCAGTGCAGCACAATCAGTGTAATAGGTTTCAGGTCAGGTTTCCATAGCAACGGCAGTGTCAGAGGAAGTTGCCGCCCCTTCCCAGAAGGCATTGCAAACAGGAAATGATGCGATGGGCCACGGCCAGAGATTAGGAAGTGAAAAATGAATACAGCAGATATACAGTAGGTGCTGAGAAAAGAAATGTAAAAATATCCAATTTGTTTACAGTGCACAGTTTAGTGAGGGATGCTGAAGAGTGGTAAAAGTGGGTGGAACTCCACTTTAATTTATTCTGAGCATGCGTGGCAGTTTGTGTGTCGGATTTGTGTACACACGATCGGAATATCGGAATTTCTGACAACGGATTTTGTTGTCAGAAATATTTATAGCCTGCTCTCAAACTTTGTGTGTCGGAAAATCCGATGGAAAATGTGTGATGGAGCCCACACACGGTCGGAATTTGCGACAACAAGGTCCTATCACCGAAAATCTGACCGTGTGTACAGGGCATTAGGCACACTGGTAACCCTTTGATCACCCTAGATGTTAACCCCTTCCCAGCCTGTGTCATTAGCACAGTGACAGTGTATAGTATTAGCACTAATCACTGTATTAGTGTCACTATTGATGTCAGTGTCAGTTATACAGTTAGTGTATACCCCATGACATTGTCAGCTAGTGTCAGATTTCCAGTCATACTATCACAGTCCCAATATAAGTTGCTTAAAAAAAAAAAAAATCCATTATATAGTATAACTTTCACGCTAACCAAAAAATATACACTTCTTGTGATTTTTCTTACCAAAGAAGACATGTAAAACAATAAAAAGAAAAAAGGATTGGGTAACAAACCATTATGCAACAATGTATCCAAATCTATTGTGGCAACAATTCAATAGTGACCAAATTAAAATAAAAAATATGGCTACAAAAATGTAGTCCTTGCTACAAACAAATAAAGTCCGTACAAAATGTGGCAGTTTATAACAAACTTCTTAGTGTTCAAACCCAAAGCGTTAATATTAGTAAGTATGCCGTGATTAAGCTGTGTCTTGAACAAAATTAAGAAAAGGGTGCTCATAAAAGGAATCTTCCACCACATATATCACACGCCTCTTACCAGACTGATAGGATCTCAAATTATAGAGACCACATTAGCTTGAAATATATTTGGAAATTCCGCAGCAGGAAGGAGACTCCCTCCTGGGTGGAGCCAACTCTGTGACATCATTCCGCACGAGCAGGCTGGTGCTGCTGACCGCCGCCATGTACATCACTGTGTGTGTGTTACGCTATTTTTTTTACCATCTAAATTGTAAGTGTAATCCAAGACTTAATTAAAACCTCTTCAGCTCCTGAAGTTTTACCCCCTTCATGACCAGGCCATTTTTTGTGATACGGCACTGCGTTACTTTAACTGACAATTGCGCGGTCGTGCGACGCTGTACATAAATGAAATTGATGTCTTTTTTTTCCCCACAAATAGAGCTTTCTTTTGGTGGTATTTGATCACCTCTGCCGTTTTTATTTTTTTGCGCTATAAACAAAAAAAGAGCGACAATTTTGAAAAAAAAAAAAAAAAACACAATATTTTGTACTTTCTGCTATACAACATATCCAATAAATTTTTACAAAAAAAAATCGAATTTCTTCTTCAATTTAGGCCAATACTGTATGTATTCTGCTACATGTTTTGGTAAAAAAAAATCCCAATAAGCGTATATTGATTGGTTTGTACAAAAGTTAAATCATCTACAATCTATGGGATATTTTTATTTATTTTTTTTTTTTTTACTAGTAATGGCGACGATCAGCGACTCATAGCGGGACTGTGACATTGCGACAGACAAATTGGACACTAAGTGACACTTTTTTGAGGGCAAGTGACACAATAATAGTCCCAGTCCCAGTAATACAGGGATCAGTCCTAAAAAAATGTGCACTGTCACTGTACTAATGACACTGCCTGGGAAGGGGTTATCAAAGGGTTAAATGTGTTCCCTATGGAGTGCTTTCTAACTGTGGGGGAGGTGCTTGTACTGTAAGAAGACAGATCCGTGTTCCCGCTGAGCAGAAACACACAATCTCTGTCTTCTCCTGTCACAGAACGGCAATCTGCCTTGTTTACATAGGCAGATCGCCATTCTGTCTGCCTCGGGAACGATTGGCGGGTCCCGGCGAACATCAGGTCTGCCGTCCTGCTGATTGGCTCCCGCTGTGTCCACCAGGGAGCTGGGTGGCGCGTGCGCCCCCCAGACCCAAGGAACAAAATTACGCACAGGTACGTGATTTTGCGCTGAAAGGCCGCCTTGCCGCAGTATACAGCGCCTTGAAAAAGTATTCATACCTCTTGAAATTTTCCACATTTTGTCATGTTACAACCAAAAAAGTAAATGTAGTTTATTGGGATTTTATGTGATAGACCAACGCAAAGTGTCACATAATTGTGAAGTGGAAGGAAAATGATAAATGGTTTTCATTTTTTTTTACAAATAAATATGTGAAAAGTGTGGGGGGCATTTGTATGGCGCCCCCCGGAGTCAATACTTTGTAGAATTACCTTTCACTGCAATTACAGCTGCAAGTCTTTTTGGGGATGTCTCTACCAGCTTTACACATCTAGAGAGTGACATATCTGCCCATTCTTCTTTGCAAAATAGCTCAAGCTCTGTCAGATTGGATGGAGAGTGTCTGTGAACAGCAATTTTCAAGTCTTGCCACAGATTCTCAATTGGATTTAGGTCTGGACTTTGACTGGGCCATTCTAACACATGAATATGCTTTGATCTAAACCATCCCATTGTAGCTCTGGATGTATGTTTAGGGTCGTTGTCCTGCTGGAAGGTGAACCTCCGCCCCAGTCTCAAGTCTTTTGCAGACTCTTACGGGTTTTCTTCTAAGATTGTCCTGTATTTGGCTCCATCCATCTTCCCATCAACTCTGACCAGCTTCCCTGTCCCTGCTGAAGAAAAGCATCCCCACAACATGATGCTGCCACCACCATGTTTCACGGTGGGGATGGTGTGTTCAGGGCGATGTGCAGTATTCGTCTTCCGCCACACAAAGCACTTTGCTTTTAGACCAAAAAGTTAAATTTTGGTCTCATCTGACCAGAGCACCGTCTTCCACACGTTTGCTGTGTCCTCCACATGGCTTCTTGCAAACGGGACTTCTTATGTCTTTCTTTCAACAATGGCTTCTTGTCACTCTTCCATAAAGGCCAGATTTGTGGAGAGCAGGACTAATAGTTGTCCTGTGGACAGATTCTCCCACCTGAGTTGTGGATCTCTGCAGCTCCTCCAGAGTTACCATGGACCTCTTGTCTGCTTCTCTGATGAATGTTCTCCTTGCCGGCCTGTCAGTTTAGATGGACGGCCATGTCTTGGTAGGTTTGTAGTTGTGCCTTACTCTTTTTATTTTCGGATGATGGATTGAACAGTGCTCCGTGATAAAGTTCTCCACAACTTTATCCCTGACCTGTCTGGTGTGTTCCTTGGCCTTCATGATGCTGTTTGTTTACTAAGGTTCTCTAACAAACCTCTGAGGGCTTCACAGAACAGCTGCATTTATACTGAGATTAAACTACACACAGATTGAATCTATTTACTAATTAGGTGACTTCTAAAGGCAATTGGTTCCACTAGATTTTAGTTAGGGTTATCAGGGGTCCCAGGTCCTTCCAGTGGAACGCATACCAGGAGGGCCGTTTTGTAACTGTATAGTGGGGTTTTTTCATTGCTATAAACGGCAATTGCAATAAACCCAGGATTTTATACTATGAGAGGCTGTCTTTCCATTTACTTTTTACCTGCATAATAACGCTCCGGAAGAGTCCCTGGGATTGCAACAGGAAGGAGTTCTGGACCTGAAGAAGTCACCATAGGATACCAGGGAGAGTGGGACAGGTCCACCTAAATAAGACCAACAAGCCCAGTTGACTTGCTATAAAGCAAGGGAATCACCAACATTTGGTGAGTGCGGAGTGAATGCACCATTGTACGTTGTGGAAACATAGGGGGCACACTGGGAACAAGGCACAAAGCACTTTATATTGCACAAAAGGGCTTTTTGTTTGCACTATGTCACTTTTTTATTTATGATGGACAGATTCGAATATCGTTTGACATCACCAATATGATAATGTTTATAGTATTCACTACAACTTTTTTAGTATAATCAATTTGTTTATGCATAAGCAAGCCCTGCCTGATATTTATATCTTATTCCTCCATAGCAAGAGGCTTGCTATGGAGACACTCAGCATGGGTGAGGAGCTCAGAGCGCCGGGGGGGGGGGGTACAGGTAGCAGGTAAGTATAACATGTTTGTTTTGTTAAAGAAAAAAAAATAGGTTTAGAAGTGGATGTAAATTTGAATATTCTAAAATTCATAAATTTGAAAATTCATAATTTCTTAAATTCGAAATTCGTAATTTCTTAAATTCGAAATTCGTAAATCTGAAAACTCTAAAATTCGAAAATCTGAAATAATAACTAACTAATAATAACTTAACTATTACTAACTATTAAATTATAGGTATTGGAATTTCCTTTCAAATTTGGCTGTTAGTGAACGTAACGAATACAAATTTATTCAAAGTTACGAATGATCCGAAACAACGAATGCCGTATCTAAACGAATGAAACCTAACAAATTAATAATAATAATAAAAATGTTTTATTGTTGTTATTATTTATTATTAATTTGCTTCGTTCCAATTTGTTTAGATGCGGCATTCTTTATTTCGAATAATTCGTAACTTCGGATAAATTCGTATTTCATTATGTTCACTAACAGACAAATTTGAAAGGAAATTCCAATGCCTATAATTTAATAGTTAGTTATTATTAGTTAGTTAGTTCTTTCGAATTTTCGGATTTTCTTTCTTATTTTCGAGTTTTCGAATTTACGAATTTAAGAATTTTTGAATTTTCGATTTTAGTGGAGGGCCACCCTGAGAAAAAAAAAATTACCAAAAATCCTAAAAATAATAATAAAAAAAACATTTGAAAGAAAAAAAAATGTTAAACTTACCTAAACCCTTGTTGCTAGGCAGTCTTCCTAATCTGCCTCTTCCTTTTCCGCGGCGTGTTCTTCTCCTCGGTGAGCGGCCCCGTTGTCTTCTGGGAACTGTGTGTGTTTCCAGAACACCACGGGGCCATTCACAGAGCGCCGCGCCGCTCGCGCGTGCGCAGTAGGAAACTGGCAGTGAAGCCGCAAGGCTCCACTGCCTGTTTCCCTTACCTAGGATGGCGGTGCCGGGACCCGAGAGCCGAGGGATGGGTCAGCCTCGGGCGGCCGACATTGCGGGCACCCAGAACAGGTAAGTACTTATTTAAAGTTAGCAGCTACAGTGTTTGTAGCTGCTGACTTTTACATTTTTTTTTTACCGCCGGAATCCCGCTGTAAGAATTTTCGAATGTACAAATTTACGAATTTACGAATTGTGATCGTAACGAATGAGCCAAAAAAAACAAAAAACAAATGAAACGAAAACGGACAAATTTTTCGGCAGTACTCATGTCTACTGTACTGCGAACAGACAAGCTCTCTGCTAATCTATTTATAGCACCCACCCGACACAAATTTCTGGCTGGTTTTATCTCGGCTGTCAGAGAGCTTGCCAGAAGTTATCATGCTGATAACAATGGAACGGAACAGCAGAAAGACAGGGGACCTAGGGCTTTGGAGAGAGATAAGAAAACACTGCAGATAGATGTGCTTAGGTCAAACTTCATGAATCAGGTTTAAATCCACGTTAAAGTTCAATTTGGCTTTAACCCTAACCTTAACCCACCCCTTACACTAAATTAATCCCTTTATATCAGTGTGTCTCGTAGTTCAGGATTTGTTTTTCAAACGCCTCCCTACATAAGAATCATTTCTGTTTTTTTGTTACCAAAACTGATTCATAGAAAACTCCCTTTAAGGTAAATTCCATAATTTACCCAGGCTGTTGGCGGAAAATCCGACCGTTTTTATTCTCCATCAGACAACTGTTGTCGGATTTTTCGCCAACAAATGTTGGATGGCAGGCTTTAAAATTTTACGCGGACAAATGTCTGTTGTCGGATTTTCCGAGCGTGTGTACACAAGTCCGTCGGACAAAAGTCCAAAGTACAAACACGCATGCTCGGAAGCAAGGACGAGCCGGAAGCGGTCGGTCTTGTAAACTAACGCTCGTAATAGAGAATTGACATTCGTGAAGCGGCAAATTATGAAATCCTGAAATGCAGCGCACAATTCTCTTCTTCTTTAATGGAATAATAATGAAGCTGCTTTGCTGGTGATACTGATGGAGTTAATGCAAACATATTTTCAAAGTTACCACAACACCATTATCCCGTAGTTTTTAAGATCAAAGATATAACTATGTTGGGGTCTCTTGTCAATTTTACATTGTATTTTATAAAATGTAACTGCCGACTCCCAAACTGTCATTTGAAGTAAAACACATAGCCAAGTATTATTCACCACATTTTTTTTTTATTGTGCAGAACTTAACCAAAAAGTGCATTCTATGCATCCAAAAATATAGAAAATATACCAAATCAAATCATTATTCAACCAAAAAATAAAATAAAAGCCTCATGCATGTGTCCTGCTTCTTAATAAAGGGGGTCAACAATGCCAAGAGTTGGTGAAAGCAGGGGTCCGTCATCCGGAGATAATTCCGAAAATCATCCGGATTATTCTCCTGGAGCTCCGGCAGCAAAGGCATATGACATAATTGGTCACGATTAATAAAGAAACCAATTTTTGGTCCAAGAAATCCTCCTCCTCCTGTTCCTGGAATGGACTTGGGTCAAAGCAATAACGCCAAGGCCAATAATAAATAACACCTTATCTCCTCCGAATCCGCAACATGGCTGGTTGGCTGGTCGAACGGCCATTCAGAAACAAACTGAAAAGAGCAAAATGAAAAGTGTGAAATGAAAAGCGCGAATCAGCACTTACCAAACTTCTACTAAGACGAATTTAGCAGAAGGAGCCCAAAGGGTGGAGCCTGACAATTGAACTTCCTCTTTTTCGTCTCGTAGTACGTTTAATACCTCACTACGTTCGTGTTTGTTGGCCAACAATTGTGTACCGTTTGTATGCAAGACAAAAAACACGCCGTCGGACAAAAGTCAGCGGTTTTGTCTGCAGAAAATCCGATCGTTTGTACGAGGCTTTATTCTTTTCCCGTTTTCCCCTTGTTTTTGTTTTTGTTGTTTTGGCAGAGATAGTAATATTTAAATAACATATTTGTTGTTTGTTTGAATTGTTCCATTTTTTAATTTCCCTTTTTGTAAGAGCTAAAATGTCTGATTATATTTTTCTATTCTTTTTGTATTGGTATTTGAAATGGCAATAAAAAGTAATTAAATAAAAAAGAAGTCACAAGACTGCTCCAACTGCTGATACAAAAATAAAAAAAAATAAAAAATTCCTAAATTGAAAAAGAGCATTTGCAAAAAAATATGTCATTTTTTTTTTTCTCCCATTAAGTTCATGCAACAGAAACGTTGAGCAATCCTGTTGTCAGCTAAAGCCTTTCTCCCAAATGTAAAAAAAATAAAAATAAATACTTGAAAGTATTAAAATCATCTTTATTGGGCTAATGTTATCTCTCCAAGCTGAACCGCTCGCTAGATTCTCAGAACAAAATTCAATCTCTCCAATAATTGCACAAGTATTTATTGTGCTCAGTGATGTTTACCTGCGGAGTCTTGTCGAGATTAATCGCATGCAGTATTAAGTGAAATGTTTTCCTCTCCTGAGAGGTGCATCTGCTTTATCAAGGTAGTTTATCCCTGATAATAGTCTGAAGCAGAAGTACTTCCTGAGAGCCTATGGATTACAGTGTAACAGCCACTAACAAGTCTGCGGTTACATATTAATACCAAGCAGCTGCATTATTCTCTTCCCAATTATAAAATAGCAATACTTACAAGATGTCCCAACACACCTAAGTAGAACGCAAATCAACCCGACGGTGAGATGCAGATGAACAGCAGAATAGGCTTTTAGTGCAAAAAGTAGTTTTTGCCCTTCTGCTTGACATACAAATACTGCATCTATAATTGCTAGACATGCAATTTAAAGTACAAGCAAAATGTGACAGAAGTACTTTTGGTTACTGTGAAAATGCAATCAGTGAGAACCTGTTTGGGCAGTGAAAGGGTCCCTAAAGGCAGGGCTTTTTTTTTAGAAGGAACTTGGTCAGTGGCGGCTGGTGCTCCATTTTTTGGGGGGTGGCAAACAAACCACCTGACCCCCCCCCCGGTTGTTGATCAATCGATCAACCCCCCCACCCCCGTCGCTCAGTCGCTCGGCGAACAACCCGACCCCCCCACCTGTCCCCCCACCTATCCCTGGTGTGCCGGCAAATATCTACGTTGTGACTTGAACCAGTATCCAGCTGGTTGTTGCTGCAGCACCCAAACTTTGAGAGCTTATACCAGGAACGTGTGCGATGGGAATATGAAGTATTCTTCCTCAGCTTCTTCCCCCCTGCTTCTGCTCCCAGCCAATACGGTTGCTTCTCCTCTCGACTCCTTTTTTAATATAGTTTATACGTTTTGACGTGAAATAGAATAGAAACGTTATCAGGATAAATATACATCATTGGTAATGATATTAATAACCATAACATCAGAAGTAGGGATGAGCTTCGAGTTCGAGTCGAACTCATGTTCGACTCGAACATCGGCTGTTCACCAGTTCGCCGAACAGCGAACAATTTGGGGTGTTCGTGGCAAATTCGAAAGCCGCGGAACACCCTTTAAAAGTCTATGGGAAAAATCAAAAGTGCAAATTTTAAAGGCTTATATGCAAGTTATTGTCATAAAAAGTGTTTGGGGACCTGGGTCCTGCCCCAGGGGACATGGATCAATGCAAAAAAAGTTTTAAAAACGGCCGCTTTTTCAGGAGCAGTGATTTTAATAATGCTTAAAGTGAAACAATAAAAGTGTAATATTCTTTTAAATTTCGTACCTGGGGGGTGTCTATAGTATGCCTGTAAAGGGGCGCATGTTTCCCGTGTTTAGAACAGTCTGACAGGAAAATGACATTTCAAATTAAAAAAAGTAATTTAAAACTTTTCGCGGCTATTAATGAATTGCCGGTCTGACAATACACATAAAAGTTCATTGATAAAAACGGCATGGGAATTCTCCACAGGGGAACCCAGAACCAAAATTAAAAAAAAAAATGATGTGGGGGGGTCCCCCTAAATTCCATACCAGGCCCTTCAGGTCTGGTATGGATATTAAGGGGAACCACGGCCAAAATGTAAAAAAAAAATGGCGTGGGGTCCCCCCAAAAATCCATACCAGACCCTTATCCGAGCATGCAACCTGGCAGGCCGCAGGAAAAGAGGGGGGGACGAGAGAGCGCCCCCCTCCTGAACCGTACCAGGCCACAAGCCCTCCACATTGGGAGGGTGCTTTGGGGTAACCCCCCAAAACACCTTGTCCCCATGTTGATGGGGACAAGGGTCTCATCCCCACCACCCTTGCCCGGTGGTTGTGGGGGTCTGCGGGCGGGGGGCTTATCGGAATCTGGAAGCCCCTTTTAACAAGGGGACCCCCAGATCCCGCCCCTCCCCCCTGTGTGAAATGGTAAGGGGGTACCCCTACCATTTCACAAAAAAACTGTCAAAAATGTTAAAAATGACAAGAGACAGTTTTTGACAATTCCTTTATTTAAATGCTTCTTCTTTCTTCTATCTTCTTTCTTCTATCTTCTATCTCCTTTCTTCTATCTTCTATCTTCCTTCGGTTTCTTCCTCCATCTTCTTCTTCTTCTGGTTCTTCTGGTTATTCTGGTTCTTCCTCCAGTGTTCTTGTCGGGCATCTTCTCTTCCTCTGCGGCGTCTTCTTCCCTTCTTCTCCTCGGGCCACTCCGCATCCATGATGGGAAGGAGGCTCCCGCTGTGTGACGCCTCTCTTCTTCTGACGGTTCTTAAATAATGGGGGGCGGAGCCACCCGGTGACCCACCCCCTCTGACGCACGGGGACTTGACGGGGACTTCCCTGTAGCATTCCCCGTGACATCAGAAGGGGCAGGGTTACGTAACGGGTGACCCGCCCCCTCTGATGTCACGGGGAATGCAACAGGGAAGTCCCCATCAAGTCCCCGTGCGTCAGAGGGGGTGGGGTCACCGGGTGGCCCCGCCCCCGTTATTTAAGAACCGTCAGAAGAGGAGAAGCGTCACACAGTGGGAGCCTCCCTCCATGCCCGACCCGAGGAGAAGAAGGGAAGAAGACGCCGCGGAGGAAGATGCCGGACGAGAACACCGGAGGAAGAACCAGAAGAACCAGAAGAACCAGAAGAAGAAGAAGATGGAGGAAGAATCCGAAGGAAGATAGCAGATAGAAGAAAGAAGAAGCATTTAAATAAAGGAATTGTCAAAAGCTGTCTCTTGTCATTTTTAACGTTTTTGACATTTTTTTGTGAAATGGTAGGGGTACTTTTGTACCCCCTTAGCATTTCACACAGGGGGGAGGCAGGGATCTGGGGGTCCCCTTGTTAAAGGGGGCTTCCAGATTCCGATAAGCCCCCCGCCTGCAGACCCCCACAACCACCGGGCAAGGGTTGTGGGGATGAGGCCCTTGTCCCCATCAACATGGGGACAAGGTGTTTTGGGGGGCTACCCCAAAGCACCCTCCCAATGTTGAGGGCATGTGGCCTGGTACAGTTCAGGAGGGGGGGCGCTCTCTCATCCCCCTCTCTTTTCCTGCGGCCTGCCAGGTTGCGTGCTCAGATAAGGGTCTGGTATGGATTTTTGGGGGGCCCCACGCCATTTTTTTTAAATTTCGGTGCGGGGTCCCCCTTAAAATCCATACCAGACCTGAAAGGTCTGGTATAGATTTTGAGGGGGACCCCACGCCATTTTTTTTTTATTATTTTGGCAGGGGTTCCCCTTAATATCAATACCAGACCTGAAGGGCCTGGTATGGAATTTAGAGGGACCCCCCACAGCATTTTTTTTTTTTTAATTTTGGTTCGGGGTTCCCTGTGGGGAATTCCCATGCCGTTTTTATCAATGAACTTTTATGTGTATTGTCGGACCGGCAATTCATTAATAGCCGCGAGTAGTTTTAAATGACTTTTTTTCCTTTGAAATGTCAATTTGCTGTCAGACTGTTCTAAACACGGGAAACATGCACCCATTTACAGGCATACTATAGACCCCCCCCCAGGTACGAAATTTAAATGAATATTACACTTTTATTGTTTCACTTTAAGCATTATTAAAATCACTGCTCCCGAAAAAAGGGCCGTTTTTAAAACTTTTTTTTTGATCCATGTCCCCTGGGGCAGGACCCGGGTCCCCAAACACTTTTTATGACAATAACTTGCATATAAGCCTTTAAAATTAGCACTTTTGATTATTCATGTTCGTGTCCCATAGACTTTAATGGTGTTCGCGTGTTCGAACTAATTTTTTGCCTGTTCGCAAGTTCTGGTGCGAACCTAACAGGGGGTGTTCATCTCATCCCTAATCAGAAGAAAAAGAGGGGAAATAGCTCAGAAAAGAAAGAGGGTAGCTAGAAATGGAGAAGGGAGAAGGATTCTGGAGAAACTGAGAGGAAGAGAAGGGAGACCGAGTAGGGCTGTTTGGTGAACATTTCCCTCCGGTATCCTCAGACGAGACCCAATATACAAAAGATCTATATGAAGATCTTTGAGCTGTATCGATCAGAGCAGATAGCGATCTCAAGTATGTTGTAGGCATCTAAACAGAACCAAAAAGGGGGATCTACTTAGAGAAACAGATAGGTGTGGTCATCCATGGAGGGGTTTTGTGCTTGATATGTATCCAGCATTTTTGATAAATGAGAAGGAAGATATTTAGGGAGGCTCTATCTGTAGATGTCAGACAGCTTTCGATAAAAGAGATGACCATCTTTTGTTGAACTTGCTATTGATCTATGTGTGTTGGAGCGTGGCGTCCAGTTTTTCTTGGCAGAGCAAGGTTTTGAGTCAACCCTTTTTGAAGCCAAATAGAGCCCCAGGCTCTAATTATATTTAAAAAAAAAAAGCCCCACTGAAATCCATGCATCTAGCATTTAGATTAGGGGCCGGGCGCATGGATTAGGGGGGTGGCGCCCCTGCACCCCTAATGGAGCAGCCACCACTGAACTTAGTGGAACTTAGTTCCACCACCTCTAGCTCAGGTCCTTTGCTCCCTGCTCACCCCTATCACTTTTAAACACAGAAGTCCAGCTTTTGTGTTTTTCAAGTGACAACTTGTCTCCCAACGGTTCCCACAGATCTAATCTGACTTCCTGAGTGGCTTCCACTGAGTGCAGGATGGGGACAAGGGAGATACAGGTGACCAGGGTGCAGTGAAGACGCTGACACCCCCACTGGATGATCTCTGAGCCACCTACAGTGTGCATCAAGGAACTAGAGCCGGCTGGGTGCTTCAGCTTAATGCAGCAATAAAAATAATGCATGGGGAAGATGGTGGAGATTTTAAGGAGGAGGGATGGGGGAGAAGATAAAGCAGAGGGGCATATCTACTGTGAGGCAAGCAAGGCATTTGCCTTGGGTGGCATTTTTTAGGGGGGCAGCACTACCCCAGGGGGGCAGCGCTACTCCAGAAGGGCAGCAGAGGCTCCTTAACCACTTCCCATCCTTTCGATATTTGTACCGGGATGATGCCTGCAGCAGCAGGCATCACCTCAGTATAGTTTTTTAGAGCTGGCAGTTGGCTCTCTTGTGGTAGCAATAGGAGCAGCTTACTAGCTGCTTGATTGCTATTACAAGCAATTTGTCACCTTCTGTGGCTCTCTCAGGCTCTCCCGTCCCACAACCGGGAGACCCGAGCGACCAGCCGGCAAGCCTGCTAGCTGTCGGGACAGCCAAGCAAAGCCGGGATATTTGGGACGAATCAAGATCTGAGACAAAAACGGTATACCACAGCTGGGGTGGGATTTAGATGGAGGGGCGTGTAGGGCAGGACAAAACCAAAATACACTACTGAGTGGGGGGGGGTTGCATGCAGAGGTCAGACCTGAAGAGGGGTGAAAGTGAGATGTGGATGGGGGATGCAGAGGTAAGCAGCTCTGTAAGAAGGCTGAACTCTGCACTCTGTGTCTAGCGCACCCCTGAACTCTGAACTCTGTATGTAATGCACTCCTGGTATTTGATGCCACTTTAAGACCCTCCCACTGTTAGTGAAATTTGACCACACCTCCTATTTAATTGGTTTGGAGGATATGTGTGTGAGGGGGGAGGGGGGTTTTGGGGGGTCGTGTTTGTGTTCCTGCACCTATTTTCTGAGAAAAAAAAAGTTCTGCCCAAAGGATAAGAATATGTGTCACAAGGAGGGGGGCTGACTGGGGACAGGTGGCATTGCCTAGAAATGAGAGTAGTCTGCCACTGTGAGTGCAGCAAGTGATGGGGGAGATCCTGTGCTGCTCAGGCTACAAGGGAAAGCAGTGCTGGGTCCACTGCTATGCAGGCCAGGAAGGGAGCTTGTCTTGGTTCCAGACAACTGTTAAGCAAAGGATAAATCCCATTAAGCCGCACATCAATGCAGAACCACTGGTATTGGAATGAATGGCAGTCTCAGCCAGGCCACATGCCAACGCATTTCACTCCATTCCTCAAAGCTTAATTCACAGTTAAGCTCCAAGGGGCAAGCCCACCCAAGTGCAGTATCGATCGATCACTGTCACTTACAAAACACTAAACGCATAACTGCAGCGTTTGCAGAGTCAGGCCTGATCCCTGCGATCGCTAACAGTTTTTTTTTGGTAGCGTTTTGGTGAACTGGCAAGCACCAGCGGCCTAGTACACCCCGGTCGTAGTCAAACCAGCACTGCAGTAACACTTGGTGACGTGGCGAGTCTCATAAGTGCAGTTCAAGCTGGTGAGGTGGCAAGCACAAGTAGTGTCCCGCTGCCACCAAGAAGAAGACAAACACAGGCCCGTCGTGCCCATAGTGCCCTTACTGCTGCATTCGCCAATCCTAATTGGGAACCCACCACTTCTGCAGCGCCCGTACTTCCCCCATTCACATTCCCAACCAAATGCAGCCGGCTGCATGAGAGGCATTTTCTTTATGTCCTCCCGAGTACCCCTACCCAGCGAACCCCCCCAAAAAAGATGTCGTGTCTGCAGCAAGCGCGGATATAGGCGTGACACCCACTATTATTGTCCCTCCTGTCCTGACAATCCTGGTCTTTGCATTGGTGAATGTTTTGAACGCTACCATTCACTAGTTGAGTATTAGCGTAGGGTACAGCATTGCACAGACTAGGCACACTTTCACAGGGTCTCCCAAGATGCCATCGCATTTTGAACCTGGAACCGGTTACAGTTATAAAAGTTACAGTTACAAAAAAAAGTGTAAAAAAAAAAAAAAAAAAAAACACAAACAAAAATAAAAAAAAATAGTTGTCGTTTTATTGTTCTCTCTCTCTCTATTCTCTCTCTATTGTTCTGCTCTTTTTTACTGTATTCTATTCTGCAATGTTTTATTGTTATTATGTTTTATCATGTTTGCTTTTCAGGTATGCAATTTTTTATACTTTACCGTTTACTGTGCTTTATTGTTAACCATTTTTTTGTCTTCAGGTACGCCATTCACGACTTTGAGTGGTTATACCAGAATGATGCCTGCGGGTTTAGGTATCATCTTGGTATCATTCTTTTCAGCCAGCGGTCGGCTTTCATGTAAAAGCAATCCTAGTGGCTAATTAGCCTCTAGACTGCTTTTACAAGCAGTGGGAGGGAATGCCCCCCCCCCACCGTCTTCCGTGTTTTTCTCTGGCTCTCCTGTCTCAACAGGGAACCTGAGAATGCAGCCGGTGATTCAGCCAGCTGACCATAGAGCTGATCAGAGACCAGAGCGGCTCCAAACATCTCTATGGCCTAAGAAACCGGAAGCTACGAGCATTTTATGACTTAGATTTCGCCGGATGTAAACAGCGCCATTGGGAAATTGGGGAAGCATTTTATCACACCGATCTTGGTGTGGTCAGATGCTTTGAGGGCAGAGGAGAGATCTAGCGTCTAATAGACCCCAATTTTTTCAAAAAAGAGTACCTGTCACTACCTATTGCTGTCATAGGGGATATTTACATTCCCTGAGATAACAATAAAAATGATTAAAAAAAAAAAAAAAAATGAAAGGAACAGTTTAAAAATAAGATAAAAAAATAAAAAAATTAATAAAGAAAAAAAAAAAAAAAAGCACCCCTGTCCCCCTGCTCTCGCGCTAAGGCAAACGCAAGCGTCGGTCTGGCGTCAAATGTAAACAGCAATTGCACCATGCATGTGAGGTATCACCGCGAAGGTCAGATTGAGGGCAGTCATTTTAGTAGTAGACCTCCTCTGTAAATCTAAAGTGGTAACCGGTAAAGGCTTTTAAAGGCTTTTAAAAATGTATTAATTTTTGTTGCCACTGCACGTTTGTGCGCAATTTTAAAGCATGTCATGTTTGGTATCCATGTACTCGGCCTAAGATCATCTTTTTTATTTCATCAAACATTTGGGCAATATAGTGTGTTTTAGTGCATTAAAATTTAAAAAAGTGTGTTTTTTCCACAAAAAATGCGTTTGAAAAATCGCTGCGCAAATACTGTGTGAAAAAAAAATGAAACACCCACCATTTTAATCTGTAGGGCATTTGCTTTAAAAAAATATATAATGTTTGGGGGTTCAAAGTAATTTTCTTGCAAAAAAAAATAATTTTTTCATGCAATCAAAAAGTGTCAGAAAGGGCTTTGTCTTCAAGTGGTTAGAAGAGTGGGTGATGTGTGACATAAGCTTCTAAATGTTGTGCATAAAATGCCAAGACAGTTCAAAACCCCCCCAAATGACCCCATTTTGGAAAGTAGACACCCCAAGCTATTTGCTGAGAGGCATGTCGAGTCCATGGAATATTTTATATTGTGACACAAGCTGCGGGAAAGAGACAATTTTTTTTTTTTTTTTGCACAAAGTTGTCACTAAATGATATATTGCTCAATCATGCCATGGGGATATGTGAAATTACACCCCAAAATAAATTCTGTTGCTTCTCCTGAGTACGGGGATACCACATGTGTGGGACTTTTTGGGAGCCTAGCCGCGTACGGGACCCCGAAAACCAAGCACCGCCTTCAGGCTTTCTAAGGGCGTAAATTTTTGATTTCACTCTTCACTGCCTATCACAGTTTCGGAGGCCATGGAATGCCCAGGTGGCACAAATCCCCCCCAAATGACCCCATTTTGGAAAGTAGACACCCCAAGCTATTTGCTGAGAGGTATAGTGAGTATTTTGCAGACCTCACTTTTTGTCACAAAGTTTTGAAAATTGAAAAAAGAAAAAAAAATGTTTTTTTCTGGTCTTTCTTCATTTTCAAAAACAAATGAGAGCTGCAAAATACTCACCATACCTCTCAGCAAATAGCTTGGGGTGTCTACTTTCCAAAATGGGGTCATTTGGGGGGGGTTTGTGTCATCTTAGCATTTTATGGCCTTCAAAACTGTGATAGGTAGTGAGGAGTGAAATCAAAAATTTATGCCCTTAGAAATCCTGAAGGCGGTGATTGGTTTTCGGGGCCCCGTACGCGGCTAGGCTCCCAAAAAGTTCCACACATGTGGTATCCCCGTACTCAGGAGAAGCAGCTGAATGTATTTTGGGGTGCAATTCCACATATGCCCATGGCCTGTGTGAGCAATATATCATTTAGTGACAACTTTTTGTAAATTTTTTTTTTTTTGTCATTATTCAATCACTTGGGACAAAAAAAATAAATATTCAATGGGCTCAACATGCCTCTCAGCAATTTCCTTGGGGTGTCTACTTTCCAAAATGGGGTCATTTGGGGGGTTTTTGTACTGCCCTGCCATTTTAGCACCTCAAGAAATGACATAGACAGTCATAAACTAAAAGCTGTGTAAATTCCAGAAAATGTACCCTAGTTTGTAGACGCTATAACTTTTGCACAAACCAATAAATATACGCTTATTGACATTTTTTTTACCAAAGACATGTGGCCGAATACATTTTTTTTCAAAATTTTCGGTCTTTTTCCGTTTATAGCGCAAAAAATAAAAATGGCAGAGGTGATCAAATACCATCAAAAGAAAGCTCTATTTGTGGGAAGAAAAGGACGCAAATTTCGTTTGGGTACAGCATTGCATGACCGCGCAATTAGCAGTTAAAGCGACGCAGTGCCGAATTGTAAAAAGTGCTCTGGTCAGGAAGGGGGTAAAACCTTCCGGGGCTGAAGTGGTTAACTCATTCACTGAGGATACGTTTGTGGCCGCTTGTTTGATTGCAGGGTATACATCAAGTCTTCAGGAATGCTCGGCTTGCTAGCCACTGGAGGTGTCGGGAGGACTTAAAGGCCTTGGCTGGGTATTAGCCACAAGCTGTGATAGCTTGTATAGTTGGTAAGCCTTCAATTTATGTGGTGGTGGATTCACGGTGTCCTTTGAATGGTGACAATTCCTTACAGGGTGTTTCAACATTTACTCCCCGTTGGGAAGCATTATGGAAGAGACTTTCACACAATTTCATTTAAGTTTTACACGTTTTTAATTTTTTCTGTTGTATTTGTTGGCTCACTTACCAATATTGTAATATTCATGACACTCACTTTTTGCTGAATTGGTTAACTTTGTTTCACTTAATAGGTTACTTCTTACAGGGTTCACTTATTCATTGCATTTAATCGCATCTGTATTTTTGATCACTCTTTTTTAGTTTAACATTATAGGGTTTTCATTTTATTTGTCAACTTAACCTACAGGTTTACTTGCTCACTAGATCACATTTTTGCCTATTTCATTCACTATCAGCGCAGCTTCTTTTTTTGGTTACTCAATAATTCCCCAGGGGTTTACTCTGCCACTGACTTTTCTTTCCCTTTTGCTGGTTCAGGTCACTCCAAGCACAAGAAAATGAGAAGACACAAGCCACAGGCAGGTATTGTATTGCTCAGTATCAAAAGTTTATTCGACACATTATTATTTCTATAAAACAGATATAGGAGGTGGCTTAGGCAGTAGCCAATCAAAGGTTAACATTTTGCATATGTAGTGAAAATGAAGCTAGCTTAAAATACACTCTCATTTCTTGGAGATCTGGTGTTTTTTTTTTTTTTTTTCATTAAACTTAACTTAACAATATTGTTACAGCAAGATATATTCTGACATATAATAAGAAAGTTGTTAACATAAAACTCACTTTATACCTACAGACAGTGCCGCTGTTAGAAATCATGGGGCCCCATACAGGCTTCCTAAAGGTGCCCCCCAACTCCCCCTACACCCCACCCACCCCACAAGGTACAGTAAACAGCAGCACTGACCTTACCTGCCTACGCCTCAAAAATTAAAAAAAGTCCCTCCTTTGCTCCCACCTCCTGGGCCCTTATGTTGACCCGATGGGGCCCAGGGAAATGTAATTTGAGCCTTGGTAAGCAAGTGGGAGCAGGGGTGAGGTCTAGTAAAATCTATTTATTTGTTTAGGCAGAAATCAACAATGAAGCTTCCCCAGGCCCCCCTGTTTAGCTGATGAGGCCTGGGCCCAGTACTACAGGACCAGTTGTACTGCCTTATCAGCAGCCCTGCCTACAGAGACTTACTGGAGACAGGTGGGCATTGCCCACAAATGAGAATAGTCTGCTTTCAATCAGAGCTTCTGTGTAGGACCAGTGCTGCAAGGTCAGAACACATAGGGGCATTTCTGGACCAAATGGATAGGCACATGAACCAGACTCCAGTGCAGGACCAGTGCTTCAAGGGCAACATTTATGAAGACACATAGAGTCTTTTCTGGCCTAAATAACAGGCACCTGAACTAGACCCAAAATTGAAGAATCACAGTTGGAGACCATGAAGAGGTAGGGGCATGTAAAATGTGGCAGAAGAACTGACTGCCACTGTGCAAATGCAGTGAAATATCTCTGAAGGAAAAGAATGAGTATCCGAACGGAGGAAACAGATTGGAGACAGGTGGGCATTGCCAACAAATGTCAGTAGACTGCTACTGTGAAAATGCAGTGATGGGATAACCTATTTTGGTAGTGAAAGAAAGGTCCCTGAAGGATCAGAAGAGGTATTCAAAGGGAGTAGACTTACTAGAGAGAGGTGGTTATTACCCACAAATTTGAGTAGTCTGCTTTCAATCAGGGCTCCAGTGAGGGACCAGTGCTGCAAGGACAGCATGTATGGGGACACAAAGAGCCCTACCTGGCCTAAACCTACAAGCACCTGAACTAAACCAATGTCTGAAGAATGGGAGTTGGAGGCTGATCCGGAAATGAGCAGCTGTACACAAGTCGGCCAATAATATCCCGCAAGGAAAAAACGGGCCAGGCATCCAATCCGTGAGCTAGCAGGAAACACCCTTATATTATTGGCCTACTTGTGTACAGCTGCTCATTTCCTGATCAGCTGACATTTATTGGTCCAATTACATTAAGCCATTCCCTCTTCTTGTGATTAGTTTTTATCTGTATGTATTATTTATAAATATTGGCAACTTTGAGTTGGTGGCTTATGCCCCAGTAGAAGGCCTTTGGGTCGAAACGCGTCAGGCTTCCTTATCATTTCTCATGTTGCCCTTGACTTTTATTGTGATCACTTTATTTTAATGTATCTTTTTTTTTAGCAATAAAAGATACCTTTTTTTTTATCTGCACCATGGGGAAGCTTTATTTTTCTTTTCACATAACACCTGGAAAGAAGTGAATGTCCAACCTCCATTATATGCAGTACATCCCAGCCGGCAGAATCCCACCTGTATCTACTGGGAACACTCATCCGATGACCCTGTGAGTTCCTGTGAAGTTTTCACCTGTGAGTTCTGACGGTCTGGATATCGTTCTATATGCCCTGGGTTGCACAATGTCTTCATGGCTCCATGTCGCTGACAGGGGAGTCCACTGGATCCAGTAAGAGTTTATGCCTACCATTCTCTGATTTGATGCCGTTGTTGGTTGATGTGGTTCCCATGTACCGACTAACCCAGTCCTCTGTCAACATTTGGAACATTCTTCATTGCCAGTGACTTTTTTTATGTGCATATTCATTTGGAGATTTTTATTTTTCTTAAATTTTCCTTATGATATATGGACTTCTAAATATTATTTGTTGTATTCACCACACCCGGTCGATAGACTTGTGGTGTTTGTGACTACATTTTATCATTACTTTTGTTTCTCTATGCTACATTGTTTTATAGAGTTTATATTGTTGTTTGTCACACTGTATGTAGCTGCTTCTTTTCACCAGTTAGCGCAGTGTTTTTTTGCTATTTTCACTCTGCCATAAAGCCCAGACTGGTGGAGGGCTGCAGTGATAGTTGACTTTCTACAACTTTCTCCCATCTCCCGACTGCATCTCTGGAGCTCAGCCACAGTGATCTTTGGGTTCTTCTTTACCTCTCTCACCAAGGCTCTTCTCCCCCGATAGCCCAGTTTGGCCGGACGGCCAGCTCTAGGAAGGGTTCTTGTCCTCCCAAACGTCTTCCATTTAAGGATTATGGAGGCCACTGTTCTCTTAGGACCTCATAATTCTCATTTGCTCTGACATGCACTGTGAGCTGTAAGGTCTTATATAGACAGGTGTGTGGCTTTCCTAAACAAGTCCAATCAGTCTAATTAAACACAGCTGGACTCAAATTGAAGGTATAGAACCATCTCAAGGATGATCAGAAGAAATGGACAGCACCTGAGTTAGATATATGAGTGTCACAGCAAAGGGTCTGAATACTTAGGACCATGTGATGTTTCAGTTTTTCTTTTTTAATAAATCTGCAAAAATGTCAACAATTACAGGATATACAGTGAAGGGAAAAAGTTTTTGATCCCCTGCTGATTTTGTGTGTTTGCCCACTGACAAAGAAATGATAAGTCTATAATTTTAACCACTTCAGCCCCGGACCATTTGGCTGGCCAAAGACCAGAGCACTTTTTGCGATTCGGCACTGCGTCGCTTCAACTGACAATTGTGCAGTCGTGAGATGTGGCTCCCAAACTAAATTGACGTCCTTTTTTCCCCACAAATAGAGCTTTCTTTTAGCGATATTTGATCACCTCTGCGGTTTTTATTTTTTGCGTTATAAACAAAAAAAGAGCTACAACTTTGAAAAGAAAAGCAATATTTTTTTACTTTTTGCTATAATAAATATCCCCAAACAATATCTAAAAAAACATTTTTTTTCCTCAGTTTAGGTCGATACGTATTCTTCTACATATTTTTGGTAAAAAAAAAATCGCAATAAGCGTTTATTGATTGGTTTGCGCAAAAGTTATAGCGTCTACAAAATAGGGGATAGTTTTATGGCATTTTTATTAATATTTTTTTTTTTTTTTACTAGTAATGGCGGCGATCAGCGTTTTTTATCATGACTGCGACATTATGGCAAACAGATCGGACACTTTTGGCGCTATTTTGGGACCATTCACATTTATACAGCGGTCAGTGCGATTAAAAATGCGTTGATTACTGTGTAAATGTGACTGGCAGTAAAAGGGTTAACCACTAGGGGGTGCTGTAGGGATTAAGTGTGTCCTAGGGAGTGATTCTAACTGTGGGGGGGGGGCGTGGCTATGTGTGACACGACACTGATCACCGCTCCCGATACAGGGAGTGGTGATCAGTGTCACTAGGCAGAAGGGGGAAATGCTTGTTTACATCAGCATTTCCCCATTCTTCCTCTCCGTGAGACGATCGCAGGTATCCCCGCGGACATCGAGTCTGCGGGACCCGCGATCACTCTCACGGAGCTCGCAGCGCGTGCGTGCCCGCAAACCTCTTCTCAAAGGGCAACGTACAGGTACGTTAATATGTGCCGACGTATATTGGCATGAGCCGTTCGGCAAGCGGTTAATAAATGGCCTTGATGGCCAGTTTTACTCCAACAATCATGTCATGTATTTTTTACAGTTTAATTTGGGTAAAAGGGATGGGGTTGGTAAGCAGTTATTCTTACAAGGGTGACGGTTACATCTGAGGTGCCTTAGTCATCAAGAACTCTATTCTAAGTTACTGTCAGTAATCAGAAGCAGGTATGGCCAGATCTGCGTGGCAACACTAAGGAAACATGGAGCAGACTATGTATGATTTAAGTGAGATTTATTTACAGCAGGGCTTTTATTTCAATGGGAACGTGGAGGAACTCAGTTCCGGCACCTCCAGCACTAAACGTATGTAATAGCAAGGGTTGGGGGACTATTAATGCTAACTGCTGGGGGATCTATTGTTGCTGGAGGGGTTCTATTTTTACATGGCGGTCTATTGGTGCTGGGAAGGTCTATTGCTGCTGGTGGTGGATCTATTGTTGCTTGGGGGTCAATTGTTGCTGGAAGAGATCTACTGTTGAAGGAAGGGTTCTATTGTTGCTAGCTGCAGGAAAGTCTATTGATGCTGGCTGCTCGGAGATCTTTTGTCGCTGCTGGGTGGTATTTTGTTTCTGGGCAGATCTATTGTTGCCGTGGGGTGGGGGGTGGGGATCTATTGCTGCTGTTTGTGGGGGATCTATTTTACTACACCAGCACAGAGCAAACATAAACATATAAGTGAACCATACCCCAAAGACAAAACTAGCAACCCAACTAGAAACCTAACACACATAAAGACTGACTATATACAATATACACAAAATGGGGAACACAGAAAAGCAGGGGAAAACTGGAGTTGCAGGGAGCATATGGGAAGGGGGAACCAAATCCAGGATCAGGAACAAGGGAGAGCAGGTACAAGGCAGCAGGGTATAGGGTACAGGGCAGGAGCAAGATCAGGATCAATGACAAACAGAATCTGGCAGCAGCAAAACACTGGAACCAGAGGCACTAGTAGGGAAGGACCTAAATACCCTCCCAGCAGCCAACATCAGGTGGAAACTGGTTACTAGGACCAGCTCACTCCTGGGAGACACCTGCTGGTGGACACCAAAACTACGATCTTCAGCTCTGTGAAGCACAGTGCCACCAACAGGTGCTCCAGGTCTTGACAGTTACCTTTGTATTGCGATTATACTGTCTAGCGGATTGTGTTTGAACCTACCTTCTGTGTGTTCTGTTATTCCTAAACCACCATTCTTTCGAACTTGTACCACTACATTGATTTAATTTACCACTAAAAGGTCTTGTGTCTACAGAATTTCCTTTTACTAATTCGCAACCTAGTTGATGGTACCTACACTGGTATTCCTATAACTTCCACTCAACCTGGTGTGTCAGAGGGGGTTAAGGTTGTTCTTGGAGTCAAGGTGCAGAACAGAGAACCCAAATTACCAAGCGGCTCCTGCGGAGTAGTGCTGGGTAAGTCAACACTGTTTCTTTATAGGCAAGCGTTTACTAGAAGGCTTGAGAACTCTAATAAGGAATCTGAGCTGCGGGAATATTTTTTCTATGTTTCCGTCTGTATCGGTAAGCATTTTTTTTTCAGCATTATGCTGCTTTAATACATAATAAAAATGCAAAGTAAGTAATTAGCGATCACCGCTATTGCGTGCGCAGGAAAAATGAGCTTGACACAGCACAACACATATTTATTTTATTACTTCTCAAAATGCAGCATAATTTATTTCACAAACACAATGGAAAAATAACCAACACCTTAGATGACTGCTTGTCAGAGCCGATAAATGTGTGCGCACACAATCTGAAATGTCATTTCCCCGGAGAGGTACGGTATGGATTTATTTATGCATATATGTAGCAAATGGCAAAAGCCTCATCTACATCTTTGCAGGCTTAAAGCAGAACTCTGCACAAATAGATAAATGCACCAAAAGATATCTGTTTTTTTTTTTTGCCAATACAGTCCTGAGATTTACACTGCTCTGCCACACAGCACAGCTCGGTCTGGCAGGCCAAGTGAGCTGATTTTTCCTCTGCTGTAGATAAGTAATACTTACAGGTTTTGCCCTTCCCCCAGCCTGTGCCCGGGCAGTAAAAGTTGAAGTGACACACTGATGGACTTATCTATTTGGCATGCTGCTCTCTCCTCCTGCCAGCATGATTCTTGCACTTCAACGCAACTGATTGTTTCCTTGTACTGCTTCTCCCTCTCCCAGTCTGAGCTCTGCTGTACAAGGACTGCAATAAGTTGATACCAGGACAAATTCAGGTACTGGCACTGCTTACATTTACCCATTTACCACCACTGTGGTATGCCATAGGTTGATGGCGGCTGGAGGTTTTGCACGCACTTCTAGAAACTGCAGTGTACATGTAAATCTGACCAGCCGATAGATGACTGTCAGGTGGAAGAGATCCAGCGGCTGTTTCCATATATCCCTATAACTGCTGGTTCCCCCACCCCCACTATGTTTCCCCTGCTCCGCGCGCCCATTGGTGACCCCTGGACCAGCATAGCAGGTGCTGCCACTTCTCCCACTGATACCAACAATGGGGCACTGTTCCTTCCATTGACGGAAACGATGGGGCACTATTCCTTCCACTGACACCAATGATGGGGCACTATTCCTTCCACTGATGCCAACAATGGAGCACTATTCCTTCCACTGACACCAACAATGGAGCACTATTCCTTCCACTGACACCAACAATTGAGCACTATACCTTCCACTGACACCAACAATTGAGCACTATTCCTTCCACTGACACCAACAGTGGGGCACTGTTCCTCCCACTGACACCAACAATGGGGCACTGTTCCTTCCACTGACACCAACAGTGGGGCGCTGTTCCTTCCACTGACACAAAAAATGGGGCACTAATCCTTCCACTGATGCCAACAATAGGGCTCGATTCCTTCCACTGACAATAACAATGGGGCACTGTTCCTCCTACTGACACCAATGATGGGGCACTATTCCCCCCACTGACAGCAACAATGGGGCACTATTCCATCCACTGACGCCAATGATTATTCCTATCACTAATATCCTTTATGGAGCACTATGCCGCCCCCTGCTGGCCACAGCCACTGTGTCATTTTTTTACTCCCACTGGCCATAGTCCACCCCCTTAATAGGAAATCTTTAAAAGTGATACAAATTGTAGATTATTTGCTATTATAGAAGAAAAAAACTTGTCAGTAACTTGTAGAAATCTTTTTGTTAAACAAGCGTTAGCCCTCTGAAAATGTAATTATCAGCTACGTAATGTATCAGGCTCCAGAAATTGCTATATTTCCAAATAGGAATGAAAATGCCCTTTGCTGTCAACTCTGATATCCCGGCGTGACGCCGTCGATCCCATTTTGTGCTGCAAGATTCACAAATTACTGTTAAATCATTTACATTGATATAGAGACCTCCGAATCATCCCCTGAAAGTACATTTTCGCAATGAACACACCATGTTAATTTTTTTATTTTTTTTTTTATTTTGCCCTCTTGGCCTTTTAGCTGAGGAGTCTTTCTAGAGATGCTAACGCCAGTATTAAAGAGAACCTGTCATGACTGGGCTCAGATCATCAGAAGATTGAGTCTGAAAAGAAAACTTTCACTGCCAGAGCCGTTTTTGCATTTTTCTGCACACATGTTTACTGTAAATCAAAATCATTTTAGGCCTGAAGATTAGTTAAATCCCCCCAAATATTATATATTTTCTGAAAGCTGACACCCTGGAGAATAAAATAGTGATGGCTGCATTTTTTTTCTGATACATATTAACCAGTTTCTGCCCATGCTATAGCCAAAATATGGCTACAGCGAAGGCCTCCAGTTCTGGGAGGACGGCCATGGGCTTCCTCCCTCGTGTGCGCCTCCAACGCGGCCCCCTGGGGTTTCGCATTGGGCATGCTCTTTGACACCTGTGTCGCTTGGACATAACTCACGATCGGGGTAAAGGGCCAATCACAGCGGCCTTTACCGTGTGACCAGCTGTGTCCAATCACAGCTGGTCACATGTAAACAGACTTGCCGGTTATCGGCTCTCCTTTTCTCATGTGCTCTCTGTGTGAGGAAAGGAGAGCCAATAACCGGCAAGTCTGACAGGGCACAGTGAGTACATTGTTTACACTGATAATCAGGGCACTAACCAGCTTATCAGTGCCCATCAGCGCCACCTATCATTGCCCATTGTTGCCTTCTCATCAGTGCCGCCTCGCCAGTGCTCATCAGTGCAGCCTCATCAGTGCAACCTCATCAGTGCCCATCAGTGCACACCAGTGCAGCCTCATCAGTGCACATCAGATAAGCCTTATCAGTGCACATCAGTGCAGCCTCATCAGTGCACATCAGAGCAGCCCCACCAGTGCAGCCTCATCAGTGCACATCAGAGCAGCCTCATCAGTGCAACCTCATCAGTGCCCATCAATGCACATCGGTTCAGCCTCATCATTGTACACCAGTGCAGCCTCATCAGTGCACATCAGATAAGCCTTATCAGTGCACACCAATGCAGCCTTATCAGTGCACATCAGATAAGCCTTATCAGTGCACATCAGTGCAGCCTCATCAGTGCACATCAGAGCAGCCCCACCAGTGCAGCCTCATCAGTGCACATCAGAGCAGCCTCATCAGTGCAACCTCATCAGTGCCCATCAATGCACATCAGTTCAGCCTCATCATTGTACACCAGTGCAGCCTCATCAGTGCACATTAGATAAGCCTTATCAGTGCACATCAGTGCAGCCTCATCAGTATACACCAGTGCAGCCTCATCAGTGCACATCAGAGCAGCCTCATCAGTGCAGCCTCATCAGTGCACATCAGAGCAGCCTCATCAGTGCAACCTCATCAGTGCCCATCAATGCATATCAGTTCAGCCTCATCATTGTACACCAGTGCAGCCTCATCAGTGCCCATCAGTGCAGCCCCATTAGTGCACAGCAGTGCAGCCTCATCAGCGCACATCAGTAAAGAAGAAAAATTACTTATTTGCTAAATTTTATAACAGAACGTAAGATAAAAAAATTTCCACATTTTTGGTATTTTTTCATTTATTTAGCAAAAAATCAGTGGTGATTAAATACCACCAAAAGAAAGCGCTATCTGTCTCAAAAAAAAATTATAGCAATTTCATATGGGTACAGCATTGCATGACCAAGCAATTCAAATGGCGACAGTACTGAAAGCTGAAAATTGGCCTGGGCATGAGGGGGTAAAAGTGTCTGGTATTGAAGTGGTTAATAGCAAAATATTCATTGCAGTAATGTGCCACACCCCCAAAATACTCAATGCTGAAAAAACACTTGTGGGAGGTACCTTATAGACGCAAACATACACTCATAAGGTACACTATTAAAATATGTTACAGGTTTTATTATAAAAAATTGTTTGACAAAAACACGATAAGATAAAACCAAGAGGCTGATGTTGCAATGGTACATTACAACTAGATGTTTTATGTATTGCAACATTTTTTTCATGCAATATTTGCGCAATGGTTTATCTTAGGGAAAACTTTAGTAAAAAATACAGGTTAATTTTAGGGCACATGAACACACTAAATTAGCACGTTTTGGTAAAATACAAAAGATGAGGCTGTGCTGAGTAAATAGATACCCAACATGTAAGACTTTAACACTGTGTGTGCCCCGAAACGACAATGAATTTGGTGCCCTATTTTTTTTCCATAGGCTTTACTTTAAAGGCCCCTGCAGGGTATCAGTTTAGAGTTAAGCTTGACTAATGACCCCCCGAAGGATGTATTTACTTCAGTGTGTTCACGTACATGAGAACAGAGAGGACTCAAAATATTTTGGGGGGTTTCCAAGTGCTTAGGTGCAACTTTATTTTTTACACTTTTTTTTTCAATAAAACTTGATGTTTATCACTTACACAATGTCCCCTATGAAACATAAACTCTTTGTGACAGGTTCCCTATATAAAGTCATAAGGTGTCTAAAAGACCCCAGATGTCTTACCTGCCTAAAGCCAATGAAGCGCAGATCGCCAGGAAAAATAACAACAGACACCCGAAGTGATGTTATACACATTGCTTCTGAGTTCTACAGTACAGCTAGGGAAGATCAATTAATGGCTGTTCGCTAGTCTCCCTCTCCTCCAAATGGTGACATCTGATTTTACAGGGGAGCCCAGGAAGCATGGCGGGGGGTTGTGGTGGTGGGTGCCACAGTTCCAGGGTCATATAAAGCAATTGCATGGCTGGGCAAGTGTAACTATGTATACAATTCCCATACATGGAATGTATCTTTAAAGCAAAATTTCACCCCTAGTTCCACTTTTCTCCTCTTCACCTTTTGGACAATTTTTTTTTTAAGGGGACGAGTGGGTACCTGGTTTTTACAGGTACCCACTCCCACCTCTGCCCAGATCACTAAGGTGATCTAATCAGAAGTTCAGCTCTCCACTCTTGCCTCTTGGGACACGTCACAAGTCCCTGGAGGCTGCAGGACCATATGGGTTCCAGATGCATATGTGCAGTGGGGAGCCAGCTGGGAAGCCGCTAGAGATCACAGCCATGTAGGCACGTGTAGTTAGCCGTTTTATGACTAGGTGGCTCTGTACCAGAATAGTGTCTGTTACAGCAGGTAGTGACACTAGGTTTTAGGTCACTTTTAGGTAGAGCCCTCCCACAGTGATGTCAGGGGTGAGTCAGCACCCACATATAAGCTAGGTGGGGAGGTACACACTAAGTCTTGGGGCATGGGAGCCATATATCCCACACCTATGAGCATGTATTCTACACACATGGGTCCTGAACAGGGCAGGAGGCCGAATGATATGGACCTGTACATAGGAGGAGCCAGAAGTAGATATTCTGTCCCTTAAGGAGGTGGGGGCTGGGGTGGATTGCAAAAGGTCTTTCAGGCCAGGCTGGTGATCCCTGTATGAGGCTGCTTCCCTGGAGGGTTATACCCAGGTAGGAGTTGTCTACAGAGAGCACAGTCCTGAGAATACTAATGACCTTGGGCAGAGAAGAGACTGAAGGGATGTCCTTGTGATGTGATTTTCTTGCCATACCCTGAACAACACCAGTAAAGTGCAGTGAAGTTATTTATTGTGCGGACATTCCTTTTTCAGATATAAAAGTCTATGGCCAGGAATGTCATGAGGAGACTTATGGGAAGAAGCAGGGCATTTTATGGAAGAAGGGTTGGCCTCAGCACATGATATTGATATATGATATATGATATATGATGTTGTAGCAGGATCCTCCTACAGCCGGCTTCCCACAATTAGAATTGTGCAGCCGTGGACCAGAAGACCGGAAAAGAACTGGCCTAGGTGAAGATGGCACTGGATCTCTGAACAGGTAAGTATCCTTTTATTAAAAGTCAACAGCAGCAGTATGTGTAGCTGATGAGTTAATTTTTTTTGGGGGGGACTGAAGGACCTCTTTAACCATATGAAATGTGACAGTAGTGTGTCTGTGGGTATGGTAAGTATTGTCCTCTGCCTAAAAAAGCTCATGTTAAAAGTTGGCCTACTTTCCCCACCTCAAAGTTGCCAAATTCTTCTACGAGTTTGTGCCTACCATTCTCTTTAAAGACTCAATGAAACATCATCACAGAAGCAACCTGAGAACAGTTTTCCTGACTCCACTGTCAATTTTTTGTTTTTTTTTTGCTTATGTGCAGGATATAAATGGAGAAGGGGATAAAACCGTGTCAAACTGGTGGCACTTAAGATAGGAGAAAAAAGCGTCCTTATAAATGTTTCAGCATCATGATCCTTTTGAAAAAGTTCAAGACAGGGACAAGATCTGTCATTTGCTGAAGAGTCAAGAGACATGCCGACTCTGCGTAATGCAAAGTTGGCATGAGAGGCTATCCAGACTGAATGGGGCTTTTGTGTACTCAGATAGAGAGACAGGCTGTAGCAGATAAACTACGGTAAAAGTTTACTAATCTTACAAAATGAAGTTTCATTTGCTGATATGTTGCCTTCCCTGGTTCCTCCTTTCCTTCCTTAGCAACATTTTTAAACAAAACCTTTTGTGTTTTCATTACATACCTCATGTAATCATTGGGTCTCTGTGCTCTTATGTGTAATGCAGGCAGATCTTTGCTGGTGGGAGGGGCCAGCAAGGTTCTGTACATAGTGTCCTGAAAACATCACAGCACCCCTTCTCACAAGAATCCTCAGCCTTTATGCGTGCAGCCCTCCCCCTTGTGACGTCATCGACCCAGCATGCCTCGATCAGTGAGGTCACAAAGGAGCGAGGTCATCCGCTAACATTATAGGGTGACTCCGCCCCTTAGCTATTTAGAAAATGTCAGGGGGAAGAGCAGGCAGATGGCAGGAGCCTTTCGACAAGGCCTGAGGTTTTTCTTTTTCCGGGTCCGGTGGTGCGGCGGGCGGCGTGATTGATAAAGGATCTACATCAGGAGATATTGTTTTTGATTTTTTAAAGTGGTTGTAGAGCCTCAAGGTTTTTCATCTTAATGCATTCTATGCATTAAGGTGGAGAACCTTCTGTGCTGCAGGTCCCCCCTCCCTTTTTCTTCCCTGAGCCCAATCCAATCCAGTGATGTGCACTAGACCAGCGGTCCCGCTGCTGTCACTCAAATCCAGTGACTGGACAAGTCCCGCTGTCTGTGACAATGAATGCAGCAGCGGGACTTCGGAGCGAGCCTGCACAGGTGCCCCCGGGAAAGCAGCTTTCCGTGGGGCCAATGGATGAAGAGGAGGGGCCTTGAGCGCTGACGGGGCACCCCAGAAGAGGAGGATCGGGGCTGCTCTGTGCAAAATGATTGTGCAGAGCAGGTAAGTTTAGTCATGTTTGTTATTTTTATTTAAAAAATAAAAATAGGGTTTACAACCCCTTTAATAAAAGGAATTGTCAAAAACTTGTGTACTGTCTTTACTCACTTTTTACATGTATTTGGTGAATGGGTAGGGGTACAATGTACCCCATACTCATTCACATTGAGGGGCGGGATCTGATAAACCCTCCTCCGCCTGCAGACCCCCACAGCCACATCCCAGGGTTGTGGGGAAGTGGTCCTTGTCCTTATCAACAAGGTGTTTTGGGGTGGGGGGGCAGAGCTTCCAGTCTGTCTTCCTGCTGTTCTGGGATGCACAGCCTACTCTTCAGCATCCATCAATGGAAGACCAGTAAGGCACTCGTGTTCACTCTGTGCTCTGGCACTCCCTGTTACCCTCCCAGGGCTCCTGAGCCAGAGGTGTAAGAGAAGCTTACCTGCACATCAGGCTCCACCACCAGTTACATCATCATTCCTTACTTACAACACACCACACTCAACCTGAACATTTCCAGACCACACACCACACTCTCTGAACATTTTTTTTGTTTATATGGGAACTCCAAAAGCAGATTGATATGTGTATTATGTTGATGTTTTGATACAGTATGATTAACAGCTATGCCGTTTTCTTTGGATAGGCCATGTCTATCTGTGGTCAAGATATAGAGGTCCTGAGGAAGCTATAATTGTGAAACACGTCGACCTCTCTGAAATTTTTTTTTCTTATATGGGAACTCCAAAAGCAGGTCGATATGTGTATTATGTTGATGTTTTGATACAGTATGATTAACAGCTATGCATTTCTCTTTGGATAGGCCATCTCTATCTGTGGTTAAGATATAGAGGTCCTGATGAAGCTATAATTTGTGAAACACGTCAACCTCTTGACATAGCAGTAACAGAGTCACATAAGAGTTATAATTGGCATGTTATATATGTATTGAGCTAATGGTTTTCTTTATGAAAAAGTATGTTACACAATTTTAACTTTTGTAATAAAGTCAATATTTTATCTATTGGATTTTCATTGTCCTCTTCTGGTACCGCTAAAGTCCGTCAGCTGTTCTTTTCCAAATTTCAAACTCTCTAAATATCCGTTTGGGAGAGTATACAGCAAAAATGTCTCTTTTTTTTCTACTGACACTCCCCTCTCCTCAGCCTGGCCCTGGCTGTGGAGACATCGAAGAGAAAAACACTGGCATTGAAATGATTTACATTAATGGAGATCCACAACTACTCAAGTAATTGAATTTCCTTCAGCTGTATCAATGTTTCCATTACGGCTAAACTTTAGTGTAACCGAGAAAGGTGGCAATCAGGCAGACAAAATACCGCTTCATTCCCACTCTATAACATTACATCATATCCACTGCAAATCAGAAGAGCCTCCAAAAAAAGAAAAAAAAATCATAATGAAGACGAGGATTCGGCTGGGCAAGAAATAATCAGAAAGATAAATCTCTACTTTATATTTCCGTGGCTGTTTGCACTGTATCCATGTGTAAGCAATAGAAATATTATAGAAAGCATTTCATGTTGAACAAATGCAATCACTCTGCTCTGCTGTTTGGTAATGAGAAGGGATTAATTCCTATTCATAAATACACTAGCTGAACGCCCATTAAAATTCCGCCGGCGGTTTTGAAGATGACTTTCGGATGACAACTGAAGCCTTTTTTTTTTTCCTAAGCACTTACCGGCACCGTTTTATCTAAATTGTAGCTTTCCTTCAAGAATAGTGTCTACTTCTTTTCTCCAACCAAGCAGGAGCTTTTTAAATTATATGCAATAGTGCAATTTATTCATCACATTTTAATTACGGAAGTCCTCCTTTGTCAAGTATTTAGCCATATTTACTCATTATTATACAATTAAATTGTTTCCAGATTAAAGTGAACCTGTATCGTTTAATTCGCCAATCGGACTGAAGTGAAAAAAAAAAAAAATAGTGCAAGCCCAAGAGTGGTCCTGTCAAAGTATACATGGGGCCACACAAGCACCCACCCCTTTATCTTGGAAGGAAGTAGTCTTGGGGTCACCACTTTCTTTCCCATAGCTATTGAGCATTTAACATTGTTGTGATAAGGAAGGAAGATTATTATAACTAGCTGGTATGGTGGTTGGCACTGTCAACTTACAAAGAGACAGTGGGGTTGATTTCCAAAAGGAAAATAGTTTTCTTTGCAACTGGAATTTTCCCTTAGCTTAGTGAATTTTATGAAAATTCATACCCAATCACGTACAAGGTAATTAAAAAAACTTTATTTTACCTTGCACATGGTTGAATGATGGAAGTCAGTAGACCTTCACCTCATTCTCTAAGCTAAGGTAACATGCCCTTGCAACTTGTACAGCCTATAGTAAATTAACCCCACCGTGTTGTGATAGTTCACACTTCCTAGCTAAGTACACTATATTACCAAAGGTAATGGGGCAACTGCCTTTACACGCACATGAACTTCAATACTGAGTTGGCCCACCCTTTGCAGCTAAAACAGCTTCAACTCTTCAGGGAAGGCTGTCCACAAGGTTTAGGAGTATGTCTATGGGAATGTTTGACCATTCTTCCAGAAGCACATTTGTGAGGTCAGGCACTGATGTTGGATGAATTGGCCTGACTTGCAGTCACAACTCTAATTCATCCCAAAGGTGTTCTATCTGGTTGAGGTCAGGACTCTGTGCAGGCCAGTCAAGTTCCTCCACCCCAAACTCGCTCATCCATGTCTTTATTGACCTTGCTTTGCGTTTTTGCCACAGGAAATACCTATACATCATTACACTATGAATTCAGAACAGGAAATGGAATGATGTTGCTAAGCAGTTCTGGAGCAAAACCAACTTTCCAAACTGCCTGGGAGCAATTGATGGAAAACACATCCTGGTAATAAAACCGTGTCACAGTGGTAGCCGATATTATAATTACAAAAAACATTTTTCTGTTGTGCTAATGGGTGTGGTTGATGCAGACTATAAATTCATATTTATTGATGTAGGAGCATCTGGGAGTTCTGCAGACTCTTCTGTTTTTCTGAATTCAAGATTTGAGAAGCGTCTTCAATCTAATCGACTCGATTTGCCTGAAAACCGACCTTTATCTGGTCCAAATATGCCATTTGTTTTCGTGGCTGATGAGGCTTTTGCTATCAATGAACATTTAATGAAGCCCTACTCACGGAGGAATCTTGACACCCAGAAGAGAATCTTCAATTATCGTCTCTGTCGGTCACGTAGGCTGGTTGAATGTTCCTTTGGCATTCTTGCCAACAAATGGCAAATATTCCATAAAACTATCAATTTCAAGGTCAAAAACGCATGCAAATGAATAAAGGTAGCCTGTGTGTTGCACAATGTGGTAAGGGATAGAGATGGAGTCAATTTTGAGGACACATTGGCTCACAATTTGGAACCTGCTGATTTCCCTCATGTCCATGGTCCAACAGTAGGTTTCAGAATTAGGGATGAATTGGCGGTTATTTTATGAGCCCTGCTGGAGCAGTAAGTTGACAAGAAAATATGATTTAAAACTTATACATATAAAATAAAAATGATCATTACTATGTTTCATTGAATATTTTCTCTTGTTTGCAAGTATATATTTTCAAAAACAATTGCATATTGTTATTGATTTTGAATATTTATTTATTGCTGTATTGATTAAAGACAATAAAAACATGTTTACTTGTTGTTTATACTTTCTTTAGGAGTTCAATAATAACAATAATATACATAAACTTACAATGACTTTGGTTTAGGGGTTTGGGACTACCAGGACTGGGATTAGGGTTAGGGTTGGGGGTTTGGGACTAGTAGACGTGGGATTAGGGTTGGGGGTTTGGGACTACCAGGACTGGGATTAGGGTTGGGGGTTTGGGACTACAAGGATTGGGATTATGGTTAGGGATTTGGGACTAGTAGAAGTGGGATCAGGGTTAGGGTTGGGGGTTTGGGACTAGTAGAAGTGGAATTAGGGTTCGGGTTAGGGATTTGGGACTAGTAAAAGTGGGATTAGGGTTAGGGTTGGGGGTTTGGGACTAGAGAGACTGGGATTAGGGTTAAACTTTTATGTTTTGGGACTATTCTGACTGGGATTAGGGTTAAACGTTTGAGTTTTGGGACTATTCTAAATGGGATTAGGGTTAAACTTTTGTGTTTTGGGACTATTCTGACTGGGATTAGGGTTAAACTTTTGAGTTTTGGATCTATTCTGACTGGGATTAGAGTTCAACTTTTGTGTTTTGGGACTATTCTGACTGGGGTTAGGGTTAAACTTTTGTGTTTTGGGACTATTCTGCATGGGATTAGGGTTAGTTATGGGGTTTGGGATTAGCGGGAGTGGGAGTGAGAATCACAATCCCGCTTATCTGACAAGGATTATGGGATTGGTAATTACTTTTGGTGGCTTTTTGTTTTCTTGGAAGGTCACTCCAGTCCTCAATATGATGTTCAGCAACGGCATATCATCCTAAAGACTTTTTGCTGCGGTTGGCATAACGGGATTTCATGGAGTCCCAAAGTTCAGGATGGTCCCGTATTGATTGAATAAACTCCTCCTGTTATATTGCTGCTGGATGGTCTTGCCACATTTTCTTTACTGGCTTGCATCCAGTTATCTGCAGCATCCATGCTCTCTTGTCTCCCTTCTAAACAACTCTCAACAGGATTTCCTGTATCCCAGCATCCTACACTGTACTGCCATCATGTGACCTTCTCACAGCTTCAGGACAGTTTTTAAGGCATTTTTAAATCGCTTCTCATTCATTTCAATGGATTTGGGCATTTTTGAAGCGCTTTTTTCAGCGCTACAAACAAGCTCCAAAGATGCTGCTTGCAGGACTTTTCTCAATGTTAATGCAACGCCCCAGTGTGAAAGCATCCATTGAGATGAATGGGAGGCAGTTTTTTTTTTTACAATTATTTTATTTATTCAAGGAACACAGTCGAACACAGACATCTGGGCAATCACAGTGTGTTATCTTACATTACATTGCATATATATGTTATATACCATAACATTTTATTAGCTATTAAGGACAATAGGTAATCAGTATCATTCCTGCTGGTGTCGTGCAGTTAGTACAAGGTCTTCCAATCTGCTTATCTCTTTAACTTTTCAAATCCACATCCCTACTGTTGGAGGTTGCGATGATTTCCATTTAAGGGGGATGCACGCTTTAGCAGCATCAAGAAGGTGCCAGATAATAGATCTTTTGTATATTCTCCCTGGTATATTGGTGACGTGTAGGAGAAAGAATGCTGGGTCATTGGGAATTTCGCGTTCTGTGAGTTTTTGGAGGGTGTGCTGGACACCTGTCCAAAAGTGTTGTAAATTAGGGCAGGTTCAAAAAACATGTAGGATGGTACCTTTGTCCTCCCTGCATCTCCAGCACTGATCAGAGGTGTCTGGAAAAAAAATTTCAGCCTCTCTGGGGTTCTATACCACCTGGTTAGGATCTTAAAGTTGGTCTCCTGTATTTTCGCGCAGATAGAAGATTTGTATGTAAACC